>NW_011967135.1:77787-84423 GCF_000949405.1 Vollenhovia emeryi
TAGCGGGAGACGATTGGCCGTCCGAATTTTTAAAAGTGTCTGAAGAGCCACGTGTATCAGTTTCTGTCGGATAACTAGTTTGCCGTTTTGGAACTGTTCGTGTCCTCATATCATCGTTCTCTGCATACAGTAACAATGACAAAGAGTACTTAAAAGGTATAAAGAGGGAATATTTTTATAAAGCATCAGTAATTGTTGAATCTGGCATTTATCATGCACACATGCAGATAAGGCTTGCACTGTAGCAAACATATGTTTATAAGATGTTTAAAATAATAACATATTATCATATATTTGAGTTACCTTTTAAACGTATTATAAGCTGTGTCGACATTCTAAATGGGTTCAAAGGATATTGAATATATAACAATTCTTTTATATACATGCACGGGTGCAGACCTGACATTTGTATGCGTGCAGATTCTCTATAGTGACTGACTGGCTCAATTCATGGAAGCAAAGGTGCTCTACTCATAATATTTTAAAGCAACGGAAATGAAATCAGCAAATTATTTGGATTATATTGCAATTATACTGGATATTAAAAATTAAAAAATAATAGAAAAGGATTTCTCAAGTAGCTTCGAATTAAAAGATAATTATATCTTTTAATAAATTGTACTACGATTTCTCGATGCAATAGCTTAACCGGTTTAACGAACTGAAGAAAAAGAGAGTCAAGAGCAGTTTTATGTAACTGTATATGCGGTAAAAGAATATGATCACCAACAATTAAGTCAATGTAATCTAAAACTGTGTATTACTCAAAAATTAATAATCTTAATAAACAAAGTTTATTATATTTCAATTATTTGTAATTAACATTACATTGCATTTGTTAGTATAAAGGTTAAAGTAATATAATTCAGAGTGCTATACGTAAATGATACATAAACATTAATATTGGCACCATTTTTGTAACATTTTGGAATTAAAAGTAAATAACGTTGTAAGATAAACGGAACATATAAATGAATTTTTAACCAGAAAATGTCCAGACTCTGTTCCCATGGCTATCCACGCGAGTGTGAGTAGTGTAATAATTGTTCCTGCTTGCTTGCGTAGTGCTTCTGACAGAGCTAGTGGGCCGAGGACGATGGTCGTTGCCGAATAAACGATTGAAGATGGAACCGTCACCTACGGTATTTCTGGAGCCAGAGTAACCGTTGTATCTTCCTCCGTATGATGAAGATCTAGGCGGTGGCGATGGCACTCTTGGTGTCGTTTGACGCGACACTTGAGTTAGTCCGGGAGGTAGTGCTGTTAAATAATATAATGAAACAAATCTAATAGGAAAGTTTTTGTCAAGACTTTTACTACTTGGCCAGTTACTACCAATATTTTATCAATGTTTCTTGCAACAAGATAATCTTTATCTCCCCGATTGTTTCTTCTTAACATATATTTTTACGCAAGGAAAACGATAAAACTAACTTTCCACAAACCGTTATAATAACGAGTACGATTTTCTGTATGCATACCAGTTCAACCACTTGCAACACTGTCTATCTTTCGTTAGAAATGAATTATGTTGTACGTAAAGAGATTTATACATGCAAAAGAAATACATGTGTTTATACCCACAATTGTTATAAAATGATATACATTTGCTGATGTAATTAAACAGTTTTAAATGGAAAGAAATGAAAAACAATATCGGTAAGACGCAGTAGCAGCTCATTTAAATTTGCTTACGCGATATGTGGCGTATGTAGAGATAACGTACGTGTCAAGGTTCAAGCTGATAACCCGTTAAATACCTATTACCCGTGTTGAATAAGAATTGCTCATAAAGCGTTTTATAAACCGTCCAAATTATGATAATATGAAGAAATAACGAGCAGTTGAGTGAAAATAATGTATTTGAAAAGCATTTCTTATAAATTATGTACATACACGTACACATACATGCATGAAATAAATTGAAATATTTCCGTAGGACTACAGATTCCCCTAATCGAGGATGGTAAATTTGGATAGAGACGATTCCAACACAAGTGTTGACCATGAGTTTCTTACCTCGTGCATTGAAACAAAGTCGGCGAATAAAAGTAAAATTTGTATCCTACAAGAAAATATTGTGAGATTATTCATCGTCATCAATATATGTATACCTACGCTTATCTTGCTATCGTATAACTAATTCCGAATATACATGCTGGTGCAGTTATAAATATAAAAAAACTTGTAAAACTATCACAAAATAATCTTTCAAGAATATCATACGCGCTTGATTTGTATTATAAAATATCTGTACAAATATTTATACAATATTTTGCAAAATACTTTTCTTAATAGTCATGGACTACGCTGCAATAAAAATAAGATAAAGAATAGCATAACAATAATCATAATGATAAAACACGACACAGACGATCATCATCGTGTCGTGACAAGGAGAAATAAAGCAGAAAATCCAACGAGAATTATCGAAGCAACAGCATTGACTGATGCAGTATTCCTACGATGAATGGAATTGGCGTTGTAGTTGTATCCACGTTGGTTCGGATAATTTTGATAGGGATAATTTTGATATCCTGGATGCTGTGGATAATTCGCTGGAGGCTGAGGATAACCGTTGTTTTGCGGATAGCCCGGATAAGCGGATTGCCCCGGTGTAGGCATTCTGTTTTGTGTTGGATATGGCGGATATCCCAAGTCCTGTTGACGACCGGCTTGATTCGTCGATTGTGGGTACGATGGATATCCGTGTGCAGAGGATCCGGTGTTACTGGGATACGGTGGATATCCCAAGTTACTTCCAACAGAAGATCGATGGTGTTCACTGTTATCACCATATGGATATGCCGGTACTGGTGGAGCGTTGGCATTGGCGTACGGATTTGCGTTATTTCCGTTCACTCGCTCGCCGTTCACGTAAGAAACACCAGCTGATTCATAGCCTGTAAGGACGCTCACTCACTTCGTACTGTGCGTATTTTTGACAAACACGAATATTCAATTGTACGAAACATTGCAAGATGATAACGAGTTGTAATAAAGTTTCAACTTTTATCGCCATATTAAATATTCAAATTGTTTATTCCTTTTGCTCAAGTTTCGATTGAGCAAGAATATCAGCAAGTTTTTCCTTCGAAAGAAATTTGTTTCATTTGGAAAATCAAATGTCTTTTAACTATCATTGTCCCAAAGACGATTTGCAATTATTTATATTTAATTTAAAAGAAAAAGTATAACACACACAAAATACCGTTTTGTTGTTACACTAGTTTATATCTAGACATGTCTTAATGAAAATTAGGTAATAAACTATAACCATTAAATCTCATATAATTTTAGAAAAAAAAGTGTATATGCATATATATTTTATATTCACCTATTTCGAATCATATGAATTAAATCAGAAAGAGAGGAGGGACGTATTACCAATATACTTGAGAATAAATCCCAACACAATTACATCTTCAATAAAATTGGAATTTAAAAAATTTATATCATAGCACAAAAACAATTATTTCAGTGATGTTGTTGACATTATTAAAAATTTCGTCTCTTAGTACACATGAATGATAAATTTAGGAAAAATAGTATTAACACTGCTTTTGTATGAAAAGTTGTTTTTCACTTGGACAACTGTTTTGAAAAATGTATGCTTTAGCATAGAAATTGACACAAGACACGATTCCGTAATAAATGGATCAAGTTGACTTGTCCGTTTTTTGTCTTTCTCAACAATCATGCCTTTCTCATTCCAACCCCATACATGCTATGAAATACATGAGACCCATAATTCTGAGGACTTATTTTTCTGACAAGCATGAAGACATTGATATTTTAAATAATTAATTTTGCCTGATGGACCTTTTATCATGCATTTCATTCGTGCATTAGCCCAATCGCTGTTACGTTTTCAAGCTCGCAATGTGTCGAATATTGAATGCTAAATACAAAACTATGACAACTTACCTAATCCCGTAGACTTTCTCACACATTTCGGCGCACCATTTTCGCTCTTGCAATATTCGTTCTCTCCGCAAACCATACTGGTACAACTTGCGTCTGTAAAGATTTTTTTTAACTGTTACAATACAATATACTAAATATTTATAAAATAGTGTTGTTATAATCGAATAAAGAGTTAAAATGGAGAATTTTTAAGGGAAATAAAATTAATTCGTTACTTCCATGCAAATGTATGTTTGTTTTTAATATGTCAACGATACAACAGTAGGTATTTTTCCTTTCTTTGTCTGTTGAAATAAGAAAACAGACAATAATATGTATACGTATGTATGACTACATTTATAGATCAATTGTTGAAATTGTTGAGATAAATGAGCTACTATATTGTCGTTTCTCACCACTTGTTCTGCGACAGGTCGGATAACGTCCGCATTTATCTGTATAGCCGGTACAAGGATCCTCAGCCATCACGCACGTTTCATCACTACGGCAGCCAATGTCCTTACAGGTTCTTCCATATTCTGAAGAATGGGGAAAAAAAAGGATATTTCCTCTCGATATATTATCGAATAATTGTACCAATTTCAATGAATGAGAAATTTATTTGTCATTACTTACTGTTATAAGATGCCGCATTCGGAATAATGGCAATTAGTAGCAACGCCCAAGAAAAAAAACTAAACATGGCGCGCGGCGACATTTTCTGAAAAGAAAATGAATAGATTTGATAAAGATATAAAGGAAAATGTTGATAGCGAGTCGTTAATGTGTCTTGGCCAAGTTTCTACTTCTCATCGTTGTTAAAATTATATTTAAAGTTCTTCTAAGGAAATTGTAAATTACAAATTATACGGTGGACGGTCCAATACTTTTCTATCGGGATGTCTATTTTGTAGTTTGAGTTTTATGACAATTCCGAACTTGGCACCTCGTGGTATTCTCTCGTACCGTTGCTATCCTTGGATCAAACACGACGCAATACCGTTGGAGAGGAGGGAGATTCCCATTAACACATACACACGCACTCGCCACATGTATGTATACATCTTTTTACTCGTTATCGCCAGAAGAATCGTGAGAAATTAAAAATCAATATTACGATCATAAAGTGTTTCTGAACATGAAGAATTGCACATGAAATACTGATTACGAAAGAAGGCAGTTGAGCAGATTTGAGCATTTTATATGGAAAGTTGGGAAAAAGTGCATGGGGAAAGCATCTAGTTGTATCCATATCGACAGACTCTATCTAATTTTCCCATCGACAAAAACGTTTTATAACATGAATGAATATTCTTGTAATGCACTTCACAATACAGGGATACACTCATGAAAGAACGCAAATGTATTCTGTACACATTTGACCTGTAAAGAGAGGATTTAGCATAAATATAAAATGTACAAGCGTTAAGGGCATTTCTCAGAAAACTTGGCGCAAGAGAACAAAAAGGATCTTGTTAGTCATCGATTACCTGCTCGGTCCTGTACACTATGTGCTTGTCACACTGCAGAGTCGTCAGTAGTTGCTGGTAGCTGCCACGATACTGAAATCTGCCTCGAGACCCTCGAGTCGCTCAAGTCACGGTGCTATTCTGACGCGTTCACCAATTGGAGCGAGGGAGAGAGAATGCAGGCACCGGGGAGCAACGAGTGCGATAAAGATATCAAAGAGGAAGGTCAAGCAATCTGGCACGACAAAGTAAAAAGGAAGAATGGAATAATGTTGGTTAAAAAAATCATGTGTATGTATGCGTGCAACTGATACTGGACACTTTAGGAAAACGTGTTGCGATAATTAATATTTAGTCATCGATATTATTGAACATCCGTATACTATCTTTCGTACATCCAAGAGAAATCGTTACGCCAGCACTTTGTTAGATAGATTTGTTTTTCTTATCAATTCACAGAATTAACACAGAAACTTTAAAGTCATAACTAAAAAAACCCATCAAAGAATATATTACTTCATTTTTGATTCGATATAATTTTTATAATAATTTATGGACGTATTATTAATTTTGAAAGAACAACAAGATGTTCAAGAGTCATTTATATTGTTTTTCAAATTGTTACTGTTTATACGAATTTTCTTTCTGCGATGCCAGAAAAACATCGACAAATGAAGGTTAAAGGAAATGACATTTCTTTACTATTTGTGTTACAATAAATCACTTGGAAATAAACGATAAATGTAATACGTAAACATTTACGTTGTATGTACAAACCCGGCTGATTCATTGAATCAGCAATCGACGAATGTACATACGTACATACATCTACGGCTGCGTTCGGGGAGACGCTATTAGTGCTGAAAACGTCAGTCTATCTTCGTCACTCACTGTACGTCGAACAAAGATAGAAGACGCTTTTAGCGCTGAAAGCGCGCTCCCCGAACGCACCTTACATCATCTTCTCTTTATTGGCTCCAGGGGTGCTTTCGCGACGTAGATCAAAATGATCCGGATCAAAATGATACGTGCTATGATTGGTCAAATCTGAAATTTCGTAGCATCTCATTGAAATTTTATTCAATGAAATTCCAGATTTGACCAATCATAGCACGGATCATTTTGATCCGGATCATTTTGACCTACGTCGCGAAAGCACCCCTGGATCCAATTTGTTTACCATCGAATGGATTGAGAGAGCGAGCCCGGGGTGGAGTGCTGCCCTTTCTACACATCATGCCCATTCTACACCTAGGGATGA
>NW_011967135.1:86328-119700 GCF_000949405.1 Vollenhovia emeryi
GTATCGGATGAGCCACAAGTAGGATCATCCCTAGGTGTAGAATGGGCATCAAGGATCAAAAGTAGGATCATTCGCGAGTGAATAGACGAGTCGTATCGAGATTGTTTATGGATTCAGCTGCTATTTCTACATAAGAAGACTATGAAAGAAATATCATAGTGAAATTATAGAAAAAGATGATACTTTACCAGAAGCAAGCAGGCATGCGGTAGGTCCGAAAGTGAATATAGAGACGTTATCCACAGTTGATAATACAGTATTAAATCTTGCCTGTTGCCTGGCATTGTGTGAGTTTATGGTTACCGGTTGATCGAGCTGGTTGAGTTTGGTTCCCGTGCAGTGCCGTGACTGCCGTGTATGTCAGCCTAGTGCACGAGCCATATCTATAATCTACTTTTCACATGTTCAGTGTGATGTGATATTTAGACGGGTCATGTCTTTGCACAAGTTTCTTTCAATTGAAGATTAAAATGTCAAAAATGAATTCGAAAGACAAAGATAATAAAACGTTGCACGATAAACTCAAGCAATTTTTCCGCATAAATAAAGGTAAGTCTATTACGTTTCGGACATGTCGTGTGTTTTACCTTACGTCCGATATATTTATCATCATATCGACCGGCTTTGCAGGAAGTTACAAGAGTCGCGAAGAGTTTACACTGACGTATGATATCGAGAAAGAAATTAGTCCTGATAGTCCGGTGCATCATCGTACAAAAGCGATTAAAGAACTTCGCGAGGCGGTGCTCAATCAACAGTGGGAAGATGTATGTATACACAGAGAGCGTCGCTTTATTACATTTCTACTCCATTTCTTTCTACTAATAGAGAGCAGCGGAACGTTTGTGGAATTTAGTTCAAGATTTGCTAGGAAAGGACGTTCCTCGCGAACACAGGCATTTAACGTTGAATTTTTTAAAATGCCTCGTGCAAGGACAATATTCCAAGCTTTCGTCACTGATGCGCGTCAAGTTTTTCATGGTAGTGAAGGAATATGATATTCCCGAAGACATTGGTCCAAGGTATTCCAATTACCGCTCTCTCTCTCTCTTTTCACATTTGCTCCATCTTAAATCTTTAAATCTTTCAGATTGGAATTGTTACAAACATTAACGGAACATGGAAAAGATATTTTACATTTGGAAGAAAGAATGGGCCCTTTCCTATTGGAATGGATGCCTACGGTAACAGCGGGAGATGGGAAAAGAGGAGCCGAGTTTTTGTCTCTTCTTGTCAATGTCATCAAATTCAATTCGGCTTACATCGACGAGGATATTGTATCTGGTCTTGTCCAGTAAGTGTCTTGGAAATTATTTTCTATTCTATATTTAAGTACTTTATAGTCACATTATTGTAATTGCAATCCCTGCAGGTACATCTCCCATCTGTGCTACTATAGTAACAATACCGATGTCGTTTCTGGATGTTTGGAAGCTCTTGACGCAATTATGTGTTATAGTAATTTGCAGTCTGACTCGCTACAAACTTTTATTATAGCCTTGTGCAGAAGCGTCAATGTTGAGACTTATTGCCAAACAAGTTGGAAGGTACATAAATCTATAATACTATACATACGTATAGAATGGTGACACATTGTAATTTGCAGATTATGCGAAACTTATTAGGAACACATATGGGTCATTGTGCTTTGTATACAATGTGCCACTTGTTACAAGATACAAACTTTCAACGTGACGTTCGTCTATTACGAGGTGCAGTGTTTTATGTCAATATGGGTTTATGGGGTACGCACAGAATACCAAAATTGGAGTGTACACCGGCATCTGTTTTACCTTCCTTCTATCAGGTATGTATGCACATATATGGAATATTTGGTACATTGACTGTATCGACTACATTAACAGGCTCTCCAATGCAATCATCCAATCGTTATGTACGAAGTTACTCTATCGATACAAAGATTGGTGAATAAGTATGGCAATGAACTTTGGGATCCTACATGGAGTATCATTCTTGATATTATAGAAGAAATTATTACTCATACTGGTAAAGCTCATTAAAATGTTGTATTTAATCCAATTGAGAAACATAGTAGCCATAGTATACATAATTTTTCGACATTGTCTCAGAAAGCAGTAATCAGCCGGCAACCAGGCAGGTTTCCACGAGCTTACACGAGGCGATTACTAATATTGAAAATTTGCTTGATGTAAACAATTACAATGGTTGCGTTCAACGTTTTTATGATCTAGTTGAGCGTTGTAGCGATTCTCGGCCCGTAAGTGCATACAAGTGCAAAGTATTATAAAATATATTAACAAATATGGTATAGTTACTTTTAATTGATCTTTCTTTCCAGGAAGGGTCTGTATTAAAATTAATTGAATACAGAGCTTCTATAATAGGCCCTACGTATTATCAATGGCAGACCAAATTAGGATCTTTGATGGAACGTTATTATAAAATTGAAACACGTACGACCATTAGAATGAAGGTTCTGGAAGTTCTAGCTAACGTCATTTACGTTAATAGGTATTCTAAACTTTTCTCAATTTAATAACATGCAATTGCTACAATATCTCATTTGATAGGTCGAGATATGAAGACGAGCTTATTGAGCGAGTAGTTGTACCATACACGCAACATGTCGATGTAGATCCGGATATTACAATACGTACCGGCACGGCAAATTTACTAATTGATCTTTGCTTGGAGTGTGATACGAAGCGATGCATAGAACTTTTAGACATACTGGAAAAGGTATTAAGATAATTAATAGCAAATATGCGTGTATCTATAGTGAGATAATTTCTTTGTCTAGATAATCAACAAGCCTTTCACATCAGACACTCCAATCTCTATGGACGCTGACATCAAAGATGTAAAAGCTGCTGTTGTGGGAGTTATACGGATATTCACTTGTAAAATTTATCGTTTACCCTCAAGTCACGCAATTTGTGCTTATAAAATCTTGGTAAATCACCTTGAGCAACATTACAAAGATCCCGCAGTCTTCCATGATGTATCAACAACACGTTATTTGGTAATTCTTTTCTCACCAGGTTAAAACTTATGGATATACATTGATACATATATAACGTATTACATTACAGATCTTTGAATGTTTTTTAAAAATCAGAGCAAATTCTCTACATCATCTTGGTATATTAGATGCGTCGAGTAATACTGTGACGCGATTTAGTCCATATCTTATTTTGGAACATGGTACAAACGAGCGTATCAACAATGCAGCTGGGGGCAACAGTCCTCCACCAGCAAGTCCAGTGCCATTGCAACATTTATCTTGTCACATTACTCCAATATCTTTAACTCATGGGTGTAAAACCATCATTTCGTGTATCAAACAAGAAAAAGGTAATGACAATACTTCATTATTTTTATTATAGTTTCATTTTTAAAGAAAGATTTCAAACATTTTAGATAAAGAGTATTAAAATAATCCTCTATGAGAATATTATAACAATACATAAAATGATTATTATACACACACATGTACGTACAAATATATGTATATATTATACATACATGTAAGTGATATGCCCCTTTTCAACAGATTGGAAAGTTTTATATCTTATATTGAAAGAATTACCCCAAGTGATGCAGAATAGAGCATTGGTGTTATCTCGTCATAGTAATGACATTGATTTTTTTGCAGCAGCTTTATGTTCAATGGTTGGTTAACTCATTCTTTATCTCTTATAAGCTTTATATTATTTAAATACTTATTAATTTGGTAACCTTTAGGTGAGTGATAAGAGTTTACGTCTCCCTGAATCGCTTTACAATGTTCCGCCTAAATTTACCCTCTCCGAATTTCGAGTCTACGTTTTTCCAGTACTAGCATCTCTAGCATCATATCATGCGCATTTGGAACCTTATTTGCAACAAAGTCTAATAAAATGTCTCGAGGTAAGACAATGCATTTTATATGATTATACAGAATATAACAAGTTATTATAATGTATCAAGATTTTTACATGTTGCAAAATTTAATTGATCTTTAGGTTGGCCTCACAGCAAAGTGTGCAAGCCAATGTGTAACCAGTCTCACAATCTGTACATTAGAAATGCGTGATGCAATGAATAAACTTTTATCCGAAGTCCTATTAAATTTATCAAAAATTTCTGCAACAGTCTATATTGCTATACCAATTATAGAGTTTTTATCAAGTAAGTTTCCTATATACAGTCAGAAACAAAGACTTGATTGAATTTATAATACCAATTTTGTAAATGTAAATTTACGTTTTAGCTCTAACTAGACTTCCAAAAGTTTTTGCCAGCTTTATTGGAGATCAATACATGTCTGTATTTGCAATACTGTTGCCATATACCAATCCTTTCAAATATAACCATTATACGGTATCTCTGGCTTATCATGTAATTGCTGTATGGATTTTAAAGTGCAGACTTCCTTTTCGGAGAGATTTTGTTAAATTTATTACTACGGTATGTACAATTATGTCAATATATTGCTTAATTTTTGCGAATACTCGACATGATTATGTTTTATTTCTTCTTCTTTTTTTCTGTAAACAGGGATTGAAAGCAAACGTGATAATCCCTCTTGAAGAAGGACATCTAATGAAATCTGATTTTAGTGTTATCAACGAAGATTCTTCAAACAGAAAACGTAGTTCTAGCTTGACTGAACAAGTAGGAATAAAGATATCTGTGATAATTATATTTATCAAAATGCCTTTTAATAATATTACATGTATGCATGTATACATATGTGTACATGTCACGCGTGTGCATGCATTTATATCTTGGCAATTATTTAACATTAGATGAATATACATTTTTGTGTGTATGTACAGGGTAGTAGAGGTCGAAGAGAAAGACCAATAATGGCCAATCGAATGATAGGAGAAAGCAGAGCTTTAGATTTAAAACCTCCAATGGACGAAGGTTTGATGAACTTTCATATTGAGCTGATTGAAACTTGCATTGATTTAATGGCTCGTTATACGTTTTCAAATTATTCAGCACGGCCTAAAAGGTAACTTAATCTTACTTAATCTTGATTAACTAAAACAAGTATGAAACAAGGAAATGTTATTGATTTTACAACAGATTACCAGCTGCCGATTTCCTCCTTAAAGAAGGTCAGTCAATGACTTGGATTCTTGGCAACAGACTTATCACTGTAACGACAAGTGGTTGTAGTAATAAAGCTATGCGTGGTGGACTTTGTGACAACTGTTGGGCAGCGTGCAAACCTGGCTTTCTGTTACTCGATCATACAAAAACCTCTCATTCAAACTTACAACGCACTTCAAGCATCGAGGTACTTAATATGATAAATTCATATAAATATTCCAAAGTACATGATTCAAAAATGGAATGGTATAATTTTAATAGTTGTGTTTCTTTTTAACAATATAAACAATCTGCAGTAATGATTGTATTTATACACTGCACCGAAAACATTAACTTGTAAATAATTCCATGTACTTGAAAAAAGGCATATTACACATAAAAAATTATATCGATAGACATCGAAAGAGGACAAGTTATCCAGACAATCTTCTGGTGGTCATGGCAGCTCAAATGCAAATACTGCTACAAATTCTCCCACGGAAGAATCTAAAAAATCTACAGAAGATCCTGACAATATGAAAAAGGAATTTCTTATGGAGAAAACTGATAAGGATCAAGTTGAAACGTCAAAGTTGGGACAGATCTTAAATAGCGATAAACAAGATGGACATATACTCTGTGCTTGCTGGTGTCAAGGATGGGCTGAAATATATGTTCGCAGACCTACAGGCGATATGTCTTGGATTATGAGAATCCAGAATTCTACACAATTTGAAACTCCTATGGATTTTCCTGTGCACGACATTATGGCTTTATATATGCCATCAAATCAAGATGTAATACCAAATAAACAGCAAGAGGTTGCCTCAGAATACTCTGATGAAGAAACAGAAGTAAAATTATCATAATTCTTAATTATTGCAAGTTATTCGGCAAGAAAGGGACTTTTAATAGTTCGTATTACAGGATGTGCCAAACAAGAATAATATTAGTCAGTCGCAGAGTGAACATGGAGCGAAACCGATAATTTCTTCCGTAGCATCGGGTCCAATTGCAATACCTGGTTCGCCGGCTCGACCTAGTCCATCTCGGCAGAGTTCAAGAGACAGTTTGGAAAGTTTAGAAGAGGGTGAAGAAGGTATTAATTTTATTACGTGGAAATTGGCTTGCAGTTTTAAATTAATAACAATTTAAAAAGATGGGAAAAAAATCTTCCATAGATACACGGCGTTCGAGAAATCCAGTACGCCGGTCGAATTCTAGTCCAGAGATGAGCGCCAATTGGAAAAATCCATTCTTAAATAAAGAAAAATTAAATGTGCAGCAACAAGTTGACAAAGATTTTACTTGCTCAGAGCTAGAGATCAAACTGGATGCAGAACTGAAGAAGCATTCAAAAAATATTTATACAAAAGATATGAGGTACATTTACATGTATATTATTTGTATTATTTGTCTGACGATAGATGAATGATTTATTTGCATAATTTATAGAGTTAGCTGCGAAGCCATACCGGAAGAAATATTTGGCATGGGAACAACTCCACCTTCTTCAGAAAATACCGGAGATCATCCAGCCGCGTTACGTTCGCAACGTTCTTATCCAGGAGCAACACAGATTACTCAAACAATTTCAACGACCAGCAATACCGTACCACCATCTCCTACAACTATACAGGTGCGGATAATATGTTAGCAAAATGATAAGAATTGTACTATATTATAATGTGAAAATTCATATAGGCACCAGGAAATTATTTAGGAATACAAACACGCCCTGCGCAAATACAATCGTCTACTACAAAAGCGCCGCAATCACCTACTCAAGTTTATTCTCGATTGTCTAGTTTTGATTACAATTCGAAGCAAGTGCCACTGACTGTTGAAAGTAAACCACCTATCGGGCGAAGTCATATTGCAGATAAGGTATGTAAACATATTTGTCGTATATCACACCAGTCCTACTTGATGACTTTTAGCAGAAAGATGAGAGGCCAGATCCGTCTACATTGCCTCCCTTGCCTATACCTTTCCGCGACAGAGGCCACACAATCTCTGTTATGAGCCCAGTGAAAAAATCACGGGAATGGGATAACATGCGACGAGGCAACTCTCCTCGAGTAAAAGATCCACCGCGAACAGGAATTAATCCAAGGTATCTCGAGTTGTTTCGACGTGTATAATATTTCAACAATTGGCAAGAGGAAATTAACACGTTGTACCGTTACAGTTTTGTATTCCTTCAACTTTACCATGCAGCGCACTTTGGCACTACCACAGAAAAGCCTTTGTTGGTACCACAGACAACAGCCATACAACGCGCAGTGACAAATCTAGATAGAATACAGCCGTATGAAACTCACAAAATTGGAGTACTCTATGTCGGCCAGGGACAAGCTTCCAACGAAATTGAAATTTTGGCTAATCAGCATGGTTCCCTACGTTACACTGAATTTTTGAAACGTCTAGGGACATTGGTTCGCCTGAAAGACGTCGATGAAAATATATTTTTAGGTGGATTAGATCGTAATGGCGAAAATGGAGAGTTTGCTTATATTTGGCAAGATGACGTTACGCAGGTTTGTAAATCGGGACATTAATACATTGCTTTTTCTGAAATGAATGGACAATTTTTATTTATAGGTAGCTTTCCATGTTGCAACGTTGATGCCTACAAAAGCGAGCGACCCAAAGTGTACATCTAAAAAGACACACATTGGGAATAATTATGTAACACTTGTATATAATGAATCTGATGAACCTTACAATATACAGACAGTTAAGGTGTGTATATAACATTAAACGCTGTCTTTATAACTCTATACAAGTATAATTTATGTACTTTCTCACACAGGGTCAATTTAATTACGCCTGTGTCGTGATACAACCTTTGGATCATGGTACTAATCAAGTTACGGTACAAGCGCGAGAAGAATTGGCTGAACATATTGGTCATAGTGAGCCTAAAATTATTTCCGATCAAAATTTGGCTATTCTTTCGCGGCAACTTGCTCTACACGCTAATGTAAATATTATACAAGATATTTCCTTTTATATAGCAAAACAGAATTAGAGACAATATTCATTATAGTTATTCATTATAGTTGGCCTCGATGGTTTGTTCGTCTTTGAAGCAAAACAATCACAACCCATATGCTTCCAATTGGTTGGAGCGCTTACGTCATATCAAGCGGTTAAGAAGCAGAGTGTTGCAGGAATATATCAACAACAATCCGGAGACTGCTGCAGACGAATTATCACCGAGAACCAACAAGCGAGTTTATATGGATGACTTTACGGAATATACAACATAGTTTTTGTATCGTATACAATATACATAGATTAACGCTAGGAAAAATGACGAATGAAAACAGCTGAATAAGACCAAATTATAATAAAACTCATACTTGCTATGATCAAACTATACAAAACTATCTCGTTATATCACAGAAATCATATATATATATGTATTATATGCCATGTATAGTTGATATTCTTCTTTGCTCTTGCAACGTAAATAAAACCAATATCACAATTACCATATCTTCTTTTACTTGGGGGATGAGATTACATGTGGGAATTTTCTTCAAGATTCGTGCTCGCGTGCGTCGTTGGCGCAGCTTATCGGAGTCGGACCAGTATCACTCGCGCTTCAGACCAATCGAGTTGGAGGCATTTCTGGTTACTCTCGAGTTCCAATTAGGAGGAACATTATGTCGAATAAACATTTGTTTATGAAAGCGGGATTTCCGCGGGCACCCGTTGGTCTCGGGATCGGACGTTATGTTTGTCAATTGCAGAGAGTAACTTTAAAGTTTTGCAAAAGTCACGGTTCGAGTCGAGGAATGAGGTGATTCGTCTAACCTATATCTCCGCCATCGAAATCCAATTTCTTTGTGAATCACATGCTTAATTGTTTTGCAGAGGGTTTATAGAGCACGATTTAGTCGATTACGCGAAAGAAAATCCAGGAGTGGTGGTATACGTTAAACCAAGAAGGCACAGACATCCGGTGGTAGTCGCCGAATACCGTATGTTTACGTTCGTCTACGGAAAGCGTAATTATTTGTTGGAAAATGCTAATGTATACTTTGTGTGAACGCAGTGAACGGCGATAGACAATGGATGCCGGTTGCTAATTATAGTCGGGACGATATTGTAAAATGGATGGAATTGTTGCGGACGCAATTTCACGATGGTCCTTCGCTAAGATTGCGTAAACTATGGCACACGGAGTTTCCATCGATTCAAGGACCGTGGACACCGTTTACCTTTAGAAATCCCATGTTAAATCTAGCACAATTTCCTAATGTAATTATGCTTTATAATTGATATCTGTCAGAGATGAGTAACATTGTCTTGATGAAATGTCTTTGATTTGTAGAAAGAGCTTGGTGCAGCTGTTAAGCTTGCTCCTACAGCGACGGAACAACTTGTCAAATTGTTCAAGGCTCAGCAGTTGACTGACGACACAGCCAACGATTCCACAAAAGCTGATAAAGATGCCGAACAAGCTTCAGAGTGTGTTCAGAGAGCATAATTTTTTTATGCGTTTTAGTTTAAAGCAGACACCTTATTTCTAATTCATAGATAAAAGGAGCAGAATATTGTATAAATATACATTGTATAAAAAGTATAATCACGTGTATTTCATAAATGCAATTGATACATGGAAAGTTTTATCAAGTATGCGTACATAAAGTACAACTCTGCAGGATATAATCATCAAGTATATAATGAAAGATTTAACACAATACACAACTTTCATCTTTTTCCTTTCGATCGTTTTTCACCTTTTCTACGTTATGAAACGAAGCTTCAGCAGCACAATGTAAAACATCTGACGGCACATCTATCGCAGCTTCTGCACGTACTGTCCTCTGAAAAGTTATAGCATCGATATGAGTTTACCACAACATCAATCCTTTAAGTTATGAAACCTTCAATTACCATCGTCCATTACCATCTGTTTAGGTTGAATATTACCACCTCTATTAAAACTGGTTGGCACATCTACAGCAGCCGCTACACGTCCTGTTTTCTGTAAAAGTTATAGCATCGGTATAAGTTTTATACAACGTTAATCTTTAATTATCGACCCTTCAATTACCATCTGTTTAGGTTTAGGTTTAGGTTGAATATGTCCACCTCTATTGAAAGTGGTTGACACATCTCCAGCAGTCTCTATACGTGCTTTCTGTACAAGTTATAGTATCGGAATAAGTTTTATAGAACATCAATCTTTAATTATCAAGTTTTCAATTAGCATCATCAATTACCATCTGTTTAGGTTTAAGTTGAATATTTTCACCTCTGTTATATAAATCAGTAACTATCTTGTCTGTTTTGACTGCGTTCGTATACGAGAAATTGTACTCTGCAATAAACAATCACGTTGTTCTTATTTTATTCACTTATACCGATTAAGTTGTTTTTATACATTAATGACTGAAAAATATAGTATACGCACGAGTATTCTTGGGCAAATGCGCTGAATGATTCGCAGTATTACTATGATCTAATGCTGAACGTGTATTAGCATTTACTATTACAAAATCAAAAGCAGAGTTATTCTCGACAGCTGACTTTGCAACATCGAATTGCGAACAAGATTTTGGTACGTCAGGAAGACTGACCTAGAAAACATATTTTATTTATCAATATATCTTACTATATAGCCAGCTGATTTGAGCAAATACCATTTTAATTTTTGCGAGATTTTCCACACTTTTAGTTGAATCGGAATCTACTTGATTATTCCATTTGTCATTTTTCTAAAACATAAAATTATCTCTATAATACTCGGTAATGAGAATTTCTAATTTCCATTTTGTTTCTTTTTGCCCCGAAATATTCAACTTTTAATAATTCTATCGCGATATTGAAATAAATCATTTTTTATGGAATCTTTATTTTTAGTTTACATACGCAAAAAATACATGTTAAACATATCTTTTATTATCATCATATACATATATGTAAAGAGAATAAAATCAGATTTTATAAATGGGATATTATCTTTACTACATGCTTAATTATACATATATATTTTTCAGATTTAAGTATGTACTCTACACATTTCCATGCAAAATTTATCTCATGTAGAATTATATTGCACAATATATCTTACTTACATACACATGTACATATAGGAAAAAGTAATTTCATAAAATTAGTTTTTCTTTAAATTGTTCAACTTTGAGGTAATATTTGCCCGTTGCATCGGATCCAGTAAATTTTTATAACTCACCTACAATACAAAACGTTCATGATATAAATGGCAATAAATGTTATTAATATTTTGCAAGTACAAATTAAGAAATATCTCTGAAACTTTTTAACCAATTTGTTACTTTCTGTCGAAATAATAATTCATTACCTTATGATGATCCATTTTAAACTTTGGATCTTTGCAGCAGTGAGTAAAGTGATTTACATCACCACATCTTCCACACTTTGATCCCCAAGCAGGACATTTCCCTTGAGGATGCTGCTCGTGACATCTCCAACAACATCTTTTCACATTATTATCCAGTGGTTTTTGTAAAACACCCGTGGGCTTCGCTTTACATTTTTCAGTAACCTGTTTCATCTTTTCAGCATTAATGTTGTAATCATTGTAAATCTTTACCAGTTTCGGCAAATCTAAATTATCTGCTTCAAAAAGCTTAGTACGTAGTATTTTGTCGTGAGTGTCCAGAACGACTTTGTCCCGTACGATACTATCTGCCATATCGTTAAAATTGCAAGTTTGAGCTTTTTCCTATAAATAATCAAACTTTAAATACATGTATATAACTTACAACATATTATTCCAAGTATAACGTACTCTCAAACTATTAATATACTGCTCAATGGACTCATTTTGCTTCTTTGATCTTGTAAAAAACTGGTACCGTTCAACCACCTCCTTTTTCGGCGGATTAAAATATTCCTCCAGCTTCGCAATCAATATGTCCATATCATCTTTGTCTTGAATATTATCGAAAGATATATTTTGTATCGCCTCAATACCAACTCTTCCAATTAGATTTTTTAAACGATCTGCACGTCTTTCACTCGATTCATCGATATATCCACTTAATCTCATAAATGAATTAAAACATTCTTTCCAGCTTTGCCAGTTGCTGGCTATATCACCATCTTTCGTTAATGGCTCTGGAGGACGCACGTGAAACATGATGAATAAGAAACTTACTGAAAGAAAAGAAAAGAAAAGATTACTCTCCCTTCTCTTCCTTCCTTCTTTATTCAGATTACATCTTAATAAAATTATACAATCTTTCTTATATACAATGTATAAAATTACACGAGAGAGATTCTTACATTGATAATTACACAACTAAAAAGTATGTGCTTATCCATAAGCTAATTTTTTCTACACAAATCTCGTTTAACGTTTAGTGGTCGAAGCTTTAGACAAATTATATAACAAAATAATTTGGCAACAGTAATAAGTACCAAATTTTATTCTTACTTTATTACTAGATACAGACTGTCAATTTCTCAGCATTAAAGAATAAAAGTTAATATATTTGACAAAAAAGTTTCCATCAGTCTAAAGACATGTATCTTTAAACAAGAAAAAATTATCGACAAACATATGGTTATCTTCTCCGAGATAAGATTAACCATTTGCCATTGATTAGAAACTAGAAGAATTTTAAAATACGACAACTGTATATTATATTTTTCGAGCACTCAACTCTCTTTTATATGCGGTAGATTTCGTGTGAGAGACGTGTAAAAACGATGGAATGCTATTTGGAAAGTTCTTTTTACAGTTTTTGATTAAAAAGGTATTATCAGTAGCATGACAATTTTTGCAATTATATTCCGTTTTCCCTAGAAGACACAATAGAGAGCTAGAAAATAATTGAATCGAAGAGAACGTGTTCGATTAAAAGAAAGGAGACGAGTGAAACATTTTTTTTTTTTTGTTGAATTTGTCAAGGGAGCGATTTGTACGCCATGTTGAATGTAAAAATTTGATGACGTGTTTGGGAGGAGACTCGGGACGTTATTGCTAAACAAGTTTTCTAACGCGCTTACCTGCTGACGGTCCACGAGAGTTCGGGTGAAAATTGTCGTCCTGAAAATACGTGCTACGCGACTAAGGCGCGAACAAAGGCGGATTCTTCACTCCGTACGTTGTCAACCCTCCCGAATGACATACGAGATAAGTGGAGATAAGCGAGCCTCTCGCTAGGTATATATGTGTGGCAACGGGTATTCCCCACGAATGCAGAGACGCAGCGGATTGGATCGGGACTCGGCGAGTGGCCAATGAGCGTTGACGGTTGGAAACGAGCCCATCGAGTCTCTACTCGGCCAGGTGGCGGGACGATCGTTCCTCGCGGGAAGCGAAGGCGGCGTAGCTCGGCCGTGGGTCATTCGCGTGGTTCTGGAGCGACGCGAACAACGTGAACAACGTGAACAACGTGATCGGTGGTTCGGTCGCGACGTGATGACGTCAGATCTCGAGGCATAGGCCGAGAACGCCGAGTTTAAAGCCGAGTAGGGCGTGAAATCGTGCGTTCTCTGGTGCGTCGGATGGAAGTATGCGCGAATAACGAGATGATTATGTTCGGTGCTGTTTCAACGTGATCGACAGTGAATAGTGTGTACCATGTTCCGCTGCATTCCGATTTTTAAAGGGTGTAACAGGCAGGTGGAATACGTTGACAAGCGTCACTGCTCTCTGCCGTGCGTCCCCGACGATATCCTGCGATACTCGAGGAGTTTGGAGGAGCTCCTGCTGGACGCCAATCACATTCGTGACCTGCCAAAAGTACTAGCATTTGTACCATTGTATCTGTAACGTCTCGAGTCTAGAAGGCGACGTCATCCCTTCGCTCTCCGGCGAAATTTCTCTCGTTTCAGAACTTCTTCCGACTCCAGAGGCTACGGAAACTTGGCCTGAGCGACAATGAGATACATCGTTTGCCACCGGACATTCAGAATTTCGAAAATCTCGTCGAGTTGGACGTGTCTAGAAATGGTGAGAATATTTTCTTCCTCACACTTTTGTCTGCGCGCTAACGTCCACATACGAATTGAAGCAATTAACCGCAATTAATGGTAATTATTAGGAGTTAACAAAACACCTCGCACACCCCGTATCCTTTCTTCCTTCTTCGCGGATTTGCCGGTTGGCCGATGACTCTTGTAAGGAGGAAGGGCATAAAGGAGCGTAAAGGAGCTAAAGTTTGCGTACTTTGGGTGCTACCGCTGGCGGCGAGCGCTAATCAAAGTAATGAAACCCGTCTAACGGTGTATTTTCTTTCGCTTCCTCTCGTCGTTGCGTCCGTCGTGGCGCGTGAGGCGCGTCACCGCGCTACCCAGTGCTACCGACGCCACGAGCCACATTACCTCGCGTTACGCCGAACTGAGCCGAGCGGAGCCGAGCCGCCCCGCCTGTCACTGGCGCCTATCGTCAATATTTCTCCATCGACGACGTGTTAATCTCTTATTTTTCTCTCCTCCTACCCGTTTCAGTAAGCTCGCGCTTACTCTCGGCGACTCGGAACGCCATCATTCAAACTCGGCGAGTTGATACACTTTTGGGTCTCGCCAGGTAGAAATATGTTTACCTCGGCATGCGCGAGAAGGAGAGGGAGTGACGTTCCGATTGCGATAAGAGGAAATCGTTTGATTTTAGCCTAACAATTTCAACTATTTCCAACAAATACAATTATCCCTCAGCTAACTGCACTCTAAAATTAGTTGAGGAGAGAAAAGCTTATTGACAGCGACATTATAATGTACAATACTTTGGTCAAAAGATAGCGCATAGAATGCTATCGATCTGAAAATGGAGCAAACGGAGTTTGCAAACTCGATTGAAAAAGAATCGCGTTCGTGTACACAGTCGAGACGGGGGCCGCGTGGTCGCGTGCGCGCGCGTAGGCATTTACGATCAATTATGCATTGAGAAAGATGTTACGTATTTGGTTCCGTTTGTAACAATGTCCGCACATTCGTTGCCACTGAGTCATCCGGAATCGCACGGTGTAAAATGAGCGTGCGATGAATAGCCGCGATGTATCGCGCAACACGTAGGACAGAACTCGAATGCGTAAAAGACGTAAAAGATTGCGCAATCGCAACAGCTCGAGAGAAGGTGAGTTATCGTTCCATCGAGAGTATATCGAGGTAGCCACCGATTGCTACGCTCTTCTAATCGACCACGCTAAAAAGCTTCAAAAGATGTATCTTTCGTGGTACTTTGGTGGTACGGGCTTCAGGATTCCACACGCACTCCCTTCCCCTCCCCCTTTTTTTGGGGTGAGGGGGTGAGAGGTTTCTTCTCGTCGTCCTTTTACGTAGACTCTTTCAGCTCGTGCGTGCAAACCATGTGTAACGTGTAATAGAGTAACGATCTCCCGTCACCTCTCTGAGGTAAATTACAAAGGCCGAGGGTGGACGTTTCGTGCTATTTATAATGTTTATTGCGGTTGCATCAAAAGGGGCCGCGATGCAGTAGCATCTGAAAATCGACGTCGCCTGCATAAAAAAGGGAAAAAGGGCGTAATACGTATTAGAGGCTGCCTCTGGACCGTCGCATCTCCATCCATCCATAAATTCTTCCTTCTATAGAATCGGCCCTTCTCTTTTTTCACTGTAAATTCATCGACACTCGGCTTGGCAAGTTTTTCAATTTCAATATCAAATCTATTTCGGTAGTAAAATGTCAAGGAAAATGCCTTGTCCCTTGATAATGTATTAAATTCATATCTTTTCAACAACAACTCATCCATAAGGCTTATCTTGTTTTAAAATTAATCATTTGATAAACATTTCTAACGATACTTTGCTCTAATTTTGCGATGAGACGTTTTTCATCTCAAGTTTTTCTCGAAACACTTTACAGCGCAATGACTCGGATATGCGATGAAAAAGTTGACGACTGAGACAAGTAGTCAGGGCGTGATTTTGTTTTGTTTTCGTAGCGGAATCACGCTTTGTTGTAATTTCCTCCCGTCGCGTCGGTACGGCACGGTATGGTATCGCGGTGCGTTTGACTGTCGCGATATGACGGTCAACGGAGCCAACGGAGCTTACGGAGCCGCTCTGGACGTGAAGCGAAACGTGCCAAGCGGAGTAACGAGCCAAGTTGTTTTTTTTCTAGTTTTCCCAATAAAATGTCCAGTGGCTGAAATTAACCAAGTGAAGCCGAGAGAATGCCATTAATTAATGAAACTACAAGTTTTAACAGGCCATCGCTCTCTTGAATGAACAATTACAATATTAAAATAAACTTGCTCGTTTGTCGCATGCACGACGGCAATATTGCGTGCGTGCGACAGAGAATTACGTCACTAAAGCCGAGATTTTACCTTGCTTTACAGATATACCGGACATTCCTGAAAACATCAAGAATTTACAAGCGCTACAGGTGGCAGACTTCAGCAGTAATCCTATTCCAAGGTTATTCAATTATTCTTATCTTTCTTCTACTTTTCAATTCAGATAACGATCTACAGCCTCCACGTGTATGTATAATATGTACATACATACACACTTTTTTATTTTCTTTCTCTCAACGCACAGTGTCGATCCGAAACGATTCGAAGCAATACAACAACATTTTATCGATCGTTTCTTTCAGACTTCCGGCAGGATTTGTACAACTAAGAAATTTAACTGTACTTGGACTGAATGACATGTCCCTTACAAACTTGCCACCTGATTTTGGAAGGTAATATCCAAGTAAACTTGAAAGCTATAATTATCTATGCGTATATGGTATTGCTAAATAGTTTTATGGCTTGTTTCATAAATGATTGTTCTTGTAGCTTGGAGGCATTACAGTCACTGGAATTAAGAGAAAATTTGCTCAAATCCTTGCCTGAATCGCTCTCCCAGCTTTTAAAACTTGAACGATTGGATCTCGGTGACAATGAGATCGAGGAATTGGTAAGTTTTGCAATTTAACACAGGTGAATGAAGACAATCATATGTTTCGAAAGGAATGTTCCTTATAGGATGATTTACAAAATTTTACCCCTTCTTCTGGGAAAGGTATTTCCGAGGATTTCCAGTTATATTTGGAGAAAAAGATGTTAATATACAATTAGGATCTGATTCATAATTTCCAAATTAAAGGAAAGAAACAATGCCTCTTTTACAACGAGAAAGTTATGCAAATATAATACAGACATTTTTTAATTCGTTAATCTGTCAAGTAAGAAGCATTCTAAATCACAATTTCTTTTTCAATTCCTTCATTTTGAACCGCGCGCGCGTAGCATTCCGTAGCTCTGCATATTTGTTCTTCATTATCGCTGCGGCGTTCAGAATACGTGTAAATGACGCCTCGCGTGTTTGTATCTTCGCCTGATACATAATATCCTTGTTCCAACTGCATATGCAATAATCCAACAGCATTAGATCTGACAAAAAAAAATAAAAATCTGCCGTTGCTTCCTATTGGAAATTAATCGCAAGTTTATAAGAAAATTTTGCAGGAAATAGTCTTAGGAATGTTCCGTGAACGAGGGTAAAACTTGGTAAATTACTCTATATATAAAATAATTTTTATTTTTACTGCTCTAATAATGGATTCTTAGCATAAATGTCTTACGGATAAAAATATTATCCACGTTACATCAGATCATATTGCTATAATTATAAATTTTACCTTAAGATCGATATACTTAAAGTTTTTTTCCCCATTTCAATTATTCAACTGCGTTTTCAGCGATTAAACAAGTAGCGATTTGACAGTTTTACATCGAGTGATTAAACTAGCTTTAGTTATCAATTTTAGTTGCAAATTAACTAAATAAGAAGAAATAATAATTTTTATTATACATTCTCTTCGTAGCCTGCGCATATAGGAAAATTACCAGCGCTACAAGAATTGTGGCTTGATCACAATCAATTACAACACTTGCCACCCGAAATTGGCCAACTAAAAACGCTGGCGTGTTTAGATGTCTCGGAAAATCGTCTAGAAGATCTTCCTGATGAAATTGGTGGTTTGGAATCGTTAACAGATTTGCATTTATCACAGAACGTTATTGAAAAGTTACCTGATGGACTTGGTGAATTGAAAAAACTAACAATTCTTAAAATAGATCAAAATAGACTTTCTACTCTAAATCCAAATATAGGAAGGTAAGCATAAAATCTAAATTTATGTTACGTTAACTTTTTGAAAATTAAGACAAGGTTTTAGTCGGAGATAAAAATTCGCCCGTGTTTTCTATGTTTCAGATGCGAGAATTTGCAAGAGTTAATTCTTACAGAGAATTTCCTTTTGGAGCTACCGTTGTCTATAGGCAAACTTTGTAATTTAAATAATTTGAATGTTGATAGAAATAGCCTGCAATCTTTGCCGATAGAAATTGGTAAGATAGTAAAATGTACAAAAGCACATGTTAAATTATAATTTGAGTAATCGAAATCAATGCTTTTTCTTACTCTCTAGGAAATCTGAAAAAATTGGGCGTGCTATCTTTAAGAGATAATAAATTACAGTATCTTCCGGCTGAAGTGGGACAGTGTACTGCTCTTCGTGTTCTAGATGTATCTGGCAACAGGTACGTAATTTTTGTAATTTGCTCCTTATGTTAATACTATTATCAAATAATAGATTCGACAAGGTATTTCTCTCATTAATGTATTAAATTTTGCTCTACAGATTGCATTATTTACCATATTCTTTAATCAACTTGAGCCTGAAAGCGGTATGGTTGAGCGAAAATCAAGCGCAACCAATGCTGACGTTTCAAACAGATGTTGATGAGGAAACGGGGCAAGAAGTATTAACGTGTTTTCTTTTGCCACAATTGGAATTCCATCCCGATGGTTAGTAATTGGCGTTGAATTTTTTCAAATTATTTATTTCCTTGGGTATATATGTGTATGTAATTGTAAAAGTCTCAAGTGTCAAAGGAAAGAGATGGGCATCCTTACGTAATGATCGATGAGAATTTGTGTAATTAATTATTTTGGTTTTTATACCAATGTACAATATAAGCAATGATCTCATTCTTTAGATTCAGGCAGATTAGGAATGTTAGTCGGTATGAGAAATGTTCAAGGAGGTTGTGAAATGCGTGAGCTGACAAGTAGCGATGACGAAGGTTGGCAAGAGAGAGAAGCATCGAGAACACATTCCGTGAAATTTACTGACGAGCCACCAGAAGCCGATAAAGAGGTGCGTTCATTGTTTCACAAATCTTTTACAAGTTAGTTTGTATTATCTTTTGTTTTATCTTTTCTTTTTTATTTATCTTGACAAATAGATTCCATTTATACGTCAAAATACACCACATCCAAAAGAATTAAAAGCTAAAGCGCATAAGTTATTTAGCAAAGGAAAAAGTGAAAGTCGGTCGGAATCTACGGATGAACAGGTAAGGCTTACGTTCATTGTATTCTTTTTCTAGTAAAGTTGATTTTGTCCAAAAACAGTAAAACTGTACATTGTTAACTCTTACAACGATCTTAATGTACTACTGTTTTGCGTTGTCTTTTTTCAGGATGTCTCTCAAACATTTGGATTAGATAAAACAGAATCAGAACCACCAATCAATCCTGTAGACATGCCACAATGTGTTTCTGAGCAAGAGGAATATATAGAATGCAATATTATACAAGATGATAATAAAATGCAAGCACTTGGCATTGAGGCTGATGGCACAGATATTCACCTCAATAAGGAAGCAGATAATCTTCCCGTTCAATCTGCCACGGAATTTCACACAGTATGTAATTTGCAGAAAGATCTACTTATTCTAATAAATGCACGAGACGTTATCTTTTATTACTTTTTAACACGTAAAGCTGCTTATTGATTGGACAAGTGTCTCTATTAAAATGTTTATGTGTATAATTGTATATATATATATATATATATAAATTATAACTTATTCTTGCATTCTTATCCTATTATATTTGTTTATATAAAAATATATAGAAATATACATATATGTATGTATGTATTTGAAGTCTCTTTTCTCATTTCTTTCATTTCTTATTAAATTAAATTAAAAGAGTTTATTTTCGCAGAATGCAAGAACTGAAAATTCTGTCCCCGAATCAAAAGAAAGAGATGAAGAGTCTGAAAATGAAGAAGTACAAAGACACGTTGAATTTAGTGTTGTAGAAGACGCAAATGACGAAGATGTTTGTGATTCAAATAAACCCAATAAACTTCAACGTAGAGACACTCCACATCATCTGAAAAATAAACGCATTCATACAGCAATTGATAAAGAAAAAGTTGCTTCTATTATTGCGCAGGTTGATATTTTATACGTTATATTATTTAATAAATGGAAAATTTTACTTTTATTATAAACTTTTTTCGTAAAAGAAACACATGCTTATACCATGTTTAGCAACATGTATGGTGTATGTATGTGCGCGCGCATACATACGTATGCATACATAAATGTAATCAATAACATTTAACACTTTTATAGGCACTTTCGAAAAAAGTTGACGAGACTTGTACATCTTTACCATCGCAAGTAGAATCTATGGAGACATTCGACACGCATAGTCAAGGTAAATGTAACAATTATAGTCCCTTTGTAGTGTACTATGTACTTATTGCATTTATTTACCAAATTTCTTTTTTGGGAGACCCTTCTTATTATACATAACGATGAAAAATTTTATTAAACAATGATAGAGTATTTTAAAATTCTTGGTACATGACTCATTTTGATTTTATCGCACAGTAGAAGGGGAACATGATAAGATATATCTCTTACCCTACCCATAGTCTTATCTCTGATTCAGTTATCAATGTGTCTCTCAATGGTACGCGTTAGGAAGTTGATAAATTATAACAGTGTGTTTGTCGTATATGTGATATTCTTTATATAAATAAAGTTATTTTATATAAAAGATTAAGTAATATAAGATGTCTCGAAGATATAAATGTTTTATTAGAAACAAAAGGATTAGAAAAGGTAAATGTTGACGAGCATACGCGATAATATGTACAGCAAGGTGATATATAATATTTATTAACTGCCATCTCAATAATGGCTAATTAAAGGCTTGTTATCTTAGATGCAACGTCTGATATTGAACCAGCGTTGGAAATACGAGAAGAGCAATATGAAATTCATATAGAAAGAACGACAGGTGGACTAGGTTTGTCAATAGCTGGTGGTATCGGGTCGACACCTTATAAAGGCGATGATGAAGGCATTTTTATTTCAAAAGTTACCGAAGGTAAACATTCATTTGCAGCTGTATAATTTTTAATTTACCGCATTGATGCATGTTATGTATGAATGTTTCTCTTTTTTTTTTATTATGATAGTATACAGTTATATGATAATTTATTTCATACGTTCAGGTGGACCCGCAGACTTGGCTGGCTTGAGGATAGGAGATAAAGTAATATCTGTAAATGGAATGTCGGTAGTAAATGTAGACCATTATGATGCTGTGGAAGTGTTGAAAGCGTGTGGACGTGTACTTGTGTTGGTTGTCTTAAGGGAAGTTACAAGAATAATTCCGCCATATGAACAGGTATAAAATAGTTGTTTCATCATTTTTTTTAGATTTAGTCGTCAAATGATAAGTTTTATTTCAAATAAGCAAGATTGATATTAATTTTGGCCTATTACTTTCAGGCACCAATGAGAAAAGATTCGGTATGCTCCAGCTTGAGTACAAGTAGAGCACCAAGCGCAACATCTTACGTTTCATCTACAGCATTGTCACATACTTTAGAGAATGGTGACACATCTATGTCTCATGAAACTGGAAAGGTAATGTGTTTTTCAGCATTTTTTTAAGGTTTATCAATTTTTGTATGTGTTAACGATTTGAATGTAATATGTACGTTGTATGCCACAGACGAAAAAGATTCCCGAGCCTATAACGACTGTAAAAGACAGTGAACCTCTGGTATCCGTTCTCTTTCACACAACGTTGATACGAGACCAAAATGGACTTGGATTTAGTATTGCTGGTGGGGAAGGTTCGTCACCGTTTAAGGATAATAACGATGTAAGCATTTGTACAATAAAACAAATTTTTTAAATATTATTTGAATTGAGATTAATTACTGTTTAACTGTTAATCACATTTCTAGGCAATTTTTATCTCGAGAATAACAGACGGCGGAGTTGCCCAAAAAGACGGTAAATTATTAATCGGAGACAAAGTAATATCCGTAAGTGTTTCTTTTTTCAAATTTCTGTTAAATTTGTATCAGATGACAAGATTGAATATACAAATGAATAATATTTACGTACGGTTGAATGTACAGATTAACGGAGTAGATATGAGGGGAGCAAAACACGAGCAAGCGGTGGCTTTACTTACAGGCTTGGAAAGATTCGTTCGATTAGTAGTCGAACGGGAAATACCACTTTCTCAAGCAAATCTTACCACCGTTGTAACTCCTTCTGAAAAATCGCCACGTGTTATAGGCACACCAAAACCTTACACAGGCCTGTATAGTGCCAACAGTTATATGGCAAATAGACCTGGATACGGTGGCTATCGTCGTTCCATGGATGCTGACAAAGCATTGACGCCAAGCCCTACTTCAAAAACTCCACCATCGCCACCAGCATTGCCCGTGAAATCCGATGTCAATGAGATGCCTAAAATGAATGGTGTAACTGATTCAGGAAACATTCTCAAGAATGTTTCACCGATATCTCCCAGCCCGACAAGTAATCAAACGTATCCACAGCCAGCTCCAAGACATAGTGTTTCTCAGACGACACCTATAAATAATGCTGGTTCTGCAGCTACGACTCCTCATGTAGAGCCTAGACCAGCATCTCCGCAGGAAGACATACAGGTACCGAAGCCAATCACCAACGAGGAATTTCAAGCTATGATCCCCGCTCATTTCCTTCGACCTCCAACATCCTCGCCTTCACCAGACTCCCATCAGGGCCCCATTGTGACAGTGACGATTAAGCAGCCCGATACTTTGCCTGGAGATGTAAATTTTCCTCCAGCTCCTACTACACTCGGTAAAGTTACTGAGACCATCACAAAGAGTACACTCACCGAGACCGTCGTAACTAGAGTGACCGACAACCAGTTGGTGCAACCACTTATTATCGAGGTATGTGCCTGTGTAGTTGGAGAAGCATCAAATATTGCACACGTATTGCCAATGTAATCTTGCTCCTATAAAAGCCCTATTACATTTTATTACTTTAATATTCTTTTATCTTGCTATTTTATCTCATGTCGTGCGTATTTACCATTTCATCCAATTTTCACTTCATTTTATTACATTTTATTCATTTTATAACTAGATAGCAGTTTGATCAATGTAGTTTCGGCACATTATATTATACTAAAAGCTTTCGCTTGTATCATTATTTTTTACATCACAAGCTCGTTCCCCGACTGTTTATCATTTGAAACTTTATCAAATTTCCTCAAAACGACAATCAATTCCAACGGAAAATATACTCTTAAATCTTCAAGTATACGTAGGAAGTGCAAGAAAAGTACAACTGAAAGAATATGTTGTTTCACATCTTTTCTTATTCATTTCATACATTATTATCATTTTTCCTTGTGTGATTTTCTCTCTCTCTTCGGCTTTTCTTTTGCATAATTAAAGATATAACTGAGATATACTTGAGCACACAAACATGCAAAGCAACAATGTAAAATAGAAATTATACCAAAGACAATCAGGGTTGCACTATAGGTATATTTTATGCATTTTTAAACACGTACGTTTTTGTATCTTTTTAACTGATTTCTTTGTATGCATATGTAAACTTTTGCTCAATTATATTTCTCTCTTATGTCTATTTTTCTACATTTTCATAAAATTATCTAAAAAAATATTAATGGGATGACCTTAGAATCAATTTTGATAACTATCGATGGACTATGATAATCACAGTGTGCTTATCTTCTGGCATGGGAATAGGTAAGTAGTGTAAAGATTTGTTTCGTCCCATACCATTCTTAACAAAATGGAATAAGTAGAGAAGTATCGTTGTCACTGTTTCTTTTTATGTTTCAATAAAAGTCTATCAAAATCCATAGCTTGTTCTTCTTCCTTCACATGTACTAAATATTATACACTCTAAACTTTTATCCCCGTTAATATCTTTGGCACTTAACAAAATTAACATCTTTATTTCATTATACAACTGATTTCATAATTATTGTTTAGGATGTCGTCCTTGTGAAAGAAGGCTCCTTAGGCTTCAGTATAATAGGGGGAACTGATCACTCGTGTACACCATTCGGTGCAAAGGAACCGGGGATTTTTATATCTCACGTAAGCCTCTTTTAATTTGCAGTATAGAGTGTCTATCACTTTTTATACACTTGCATACATAGGTATTTAATTTTATGTAACTATGTGTGTGTGTGTGTGTGTGTGTATGTACGTATGTATGTATATAGGTTGTTCCTGGTGGCATAGCAGCCAAGTCTGGTAAACTGAGAATGGGTGACAGAATATTGAAAGTGAATGGTACAGATGTGACAAAGGCTACGCATCAAGAAGCGGTAATGGAACTTTTAAGACCAGGCGATCAAATTGTGCTTACCATTCAACATGATCCACTACCGGAAAATTACCAGGTAAATAGCACATTTGTGTTTCTAACGTGACATTGCTTTAAACAGCTGTTTAGTGATGCTTATAGAGCTCTAAGTCTACAGATCAAATTATATAACTTTATGTGTGTGCAATTATACATTACAAAATTACACGTGTTCTTTTTGTTACTTAATATTTTATGTTTATATTTTACTATTAATCTATACGATTTGTATTTCTCTCTAAAAAATGTATGTAGTTACTACTGAAAGTGAATGGCATCTTAGAAATATCTATTCAGTACGCAACACAACAGTTAGTACAATGACGTGTCTTAGTCTTCTTGAAATTGTTAGTCTTATCTCAAGTTTTTATAAACACACTTTTATGCACTTCTGAAAAACCATCTCTTTTTGAGAAAAGGTCACTTTAATGCTTAGAATTACAGGCACTTTATTAAGTAAATAAATTACTTTTCAAAAATTTCTTCCTTATTTTGTTAACGTTTCCAAGGAATGCTTGTTAGTTACGAACACAATGGCACTTGGTGCTTTAGCGTGTGATTATTTCCTTACCTAATGCGGTTTTTTTTTATAATTTGCCCCACAAGCTGGTCGAAATAGAGTACATCCCTGTGACAGTAAGTACTCGATGCATTTGACATGACCGTAATTTTTGTTCTCATTTATGCTTATCCCTGCACCAAGGCTGCAAATTTCACTTTTATGTTATGAATGAATAAACTCGCTTTTGCTTATGCCGTGCGATTTCACACACGTACAGGAGACCTTTACTTTATATTCAAATTGCTTTATAGTCAAATGCTTTTTGTGCTTTATCGTGCTTTTATGCCATTAGTATTAAATGCTATATTAAATACGATTCTTACTCTTCAGAAATTTCATTGAACTTGACTTGTTTTGGCTGTTTTTTAAATATCAACATTTCCCCCAAAACTCGCTCGTTTAATTTTGAATACCGCTAAAATGTGCAGAGAAATAAATCATTACTGAAATTGAAAATAGTTGACGTATACATACAATAGTATCGTATCTTGAAAGAAAAGAAGATTATTTATAGTTGAATAGAATAACATCAAATTATTATTTTGTGTGTGCATAACAACATTCTTAATTTTTATATTTCTATCCGACAGTCTGAAACGAAGGAAATGGTAAACTATTTTATAGAGAGAATTGATGTAACTTGTTTTAGGAATTAGTGATAACAAAGGAAGCAGGTGAGAAGCTTGGTATGCACATTAAAGGAGGACGAAGAGGTCAGAAAGGCAATCCTCTGGATCATACCGATGAGGGTGTTTTTATATCGAAGATTAATTCAGGTGGTGCAGCTAAGAGAGATGGACGATTGAAGGTAAGTATACTTGTAATAATACTTGTGTATTTGTATCTTCTTATTTTGACATATTTTAAATATACTTAAGTTTATATATATATATATATTTCTTTTTATAATAGGTTGGAATGAGGTTACTGGAAGTCAATGGCACATCATTATTAGGTGCAACTCATCAAGAAGCCGTCAACATTCTTCGCTGCTCAGGGAATACTATTACATTGGTTGTGTGTAAAGGATACGATAAAAGTGACGTTGAATCAATATTAACATTATCCGACAATAGAGATGACAAAGGAGTTGAAGGATCTCACGAAGCAAGGGATCCAACTACGGATGATACTAAATCTCTATCACAAAGTGTATCCAGTTTAGATCGTGATGATGAGGAAGCTGCGATTCTTAGACAAGAGCAAGAAATGAAAGCTGAACTTGTTGCCTGGGAACAAGAAGAACGAGAACGTGCGCTTGTAGAACAAAGAGAGAAATCCACGCCTGAAAAAGTAAGACTTTTTTATTTTTATTTGTACATAATACTTCTACATTAACGAGACAAGTTTTAGTAAATTACGAATTCTTATAATTTTTATAAAATTTCTTAATATTTGTTAAAATTTCGAAATATTTTCTACTTGCTATGATCTAAATTCCAAAGTATGTAGCAGGTGCTACATGTAGAGCTGTTATTTTTTTTAACCTTTGCAAAGAACGCGATTACTCTGTAAAACAAATGTAATTTGTAAAGATTTGTTTCAGTGTATTTTTTAAATTTGATCCTATGTGATAATTCAACTCGTTTTAATTTGTACTTAATAATTTTGACTTTGTTATAGGTATTGGATGTTGTACGTGCGGCAGAATCATTAGTAAGCAAATCAAACAGTCCTGTCGATATGGTTGTACCACCAAAGTCACCTGGGGGCACTAAAGATCTCAAAACTACCACGATTGTTATGAGTAAACATACACTAGCACCACAAAATCCTAATAACGTAAGTATTACATTATTTTTCTTTAAACTTTTATGCATACACATATACATTATATGTATATGTTTTATTTTAACAGATTTAATAGTACGTTTAAGCGTGTCTCTTGTATACATATGTGATGTACTAAATTTTATCCCAAAATCATCTTTTTCTTAGATATAAATTGTTTGTTTAATTTGAAATGTTTATTTAAAAGAGAATTCAACACCACTCCTTTTGGTACTTAATTTTGCGCATTCCTTATATATTTGTTTCAATATTTTAATAAAAACCAACTATTTTTTTGCCTCACTCATAGTTCTATCCTACATATAAATCAATAATATATTTATCATATTTTTTTATGATGTAATGTATTGCATGGGATAATTTTATTTCTAACTATTAGTTAAAAATTAATAAATCTTATTTTTTATCGTTGGCATTGCTTTCCTTTTGTATATTCTGCATGGCTTTTTGTATGAAAATACTGCATGTTTTGTACTTTTCCCGCTTTATTCGCCTTTTTTACTGCTCATCTACAAAATAAAATGCATATAAATCTAAAATATATTTGTTTATTTTGAAAATTAAACGAAAATTTTTAAACGTAAAGAAGATACAAGATTGAAAGATTTGAATTAGATTTAAATAGCTAAGTTAATTGTCGGTTTATTTTGTATAAAACATTTTAATTAAAATTAATTTAATTTTTAAAATACTACGTGCACGTAATTATAGACATATATGCATTTTTTGCATGAAATGTAAAAATTCAGACAAAGAGGGAGGGAGAGAGAGAGAGTGAGAAAAAGGAGGAGAAAAGAGAAAAGGTTTCTTTATCTCTCCAATCATTTTAAAAGATGTTTAAATGCCCGTTACATTTATCGTTATGAAATAACAGTAGCTGCAGTTTTAATAAAGTAACGATTAAAATAGAAGATGTTGAAATAATTTAATTTAATTTTAAGCATTTAAATAAACTGAATTATTCTCACACAGGTTTAATCAAAATTTACAAGGTTTATATATAGAAGAAAAGATTATAATGTAATCTTTTCATGCCTCTAAATGTTATATATACATTTTTTCTATTAACATTCGTTTGCAATAGGAACGAAAACATTTTTATGGATTTCGTAAATACATTATGTAAATATGATCTATAACGTAATTTCATTAGGTACTCTAAGTGGCGCATGAAATGTACAGTTGTCAGTTGTCTTTAGCATCGCATGATCTCCTGAGCGCCAAAAAGAGAGATATTTCACATGTTTACAGACAGTGGAAGATGATAGTGCTACTTTGGCTGCCCTCTAACAGGAGTGAGTCGTTCATCTTTCTACTCATTTTTCCTGTCTGCGTCCATGCCTCTGATTCCGCAGGACTATGCCATAACAAAACATTCTCTAAGAATTAAGAATTGGCATTAACTCGCATATAATCATGGTTTATTGCATTTTTATATGTCTACTGTTATACAGCATAGCTATTGTTACTCCATTTGTTATTAATACTGCCATTACAACATTAAGTATTATTGGAAATATGCTGATGATTGAGTTAAATCTACAATCAATTGATCTTTTGCTTTGAAAACGGAATAGGAATTTTAAAAAGAGCGTGACGCGTAAATGTGATCTTATTCGATTACGTGCGCGCGCTCGCGTATACATTGTGTGTGTGTGTGTGTGTGTGTGTGTGTGTGTGTGTGTGTGTGTGTGTGTGTGTGTGTGTATGTGTGTGTATCTGCGTATCTATGTGTGTGCGTGCTGTGTGCGTATGTATGTGCATATATTATATATATATAATTCATTTATTCATAAATATTGAATAACAAAAGAGGTATTTCTGTGATAGAGAAACAAGTTATAGTAAAAAATTCCTCATACATTTAACAAAATTTTTTCAGTAACATTTGCATATAGATATGGATCCATACATTTGTTTGCAGTAAATTATAGTAATGTGCAATACATATAAAATATGATTGCTACAGTTAATCTCGATTAATCATTGGATGATTTTTCTCAGCTATGGAATGAATGACCACTAAAAATAGACAATTTGTGATACAAGAATTAGCTTTTTAACATAACAAAAGTCTATACAAGCTTTTAAAAATTTTCTAGTTACTTTTAGCGTTGCGTACATAAATATTTCATTTATCACGTACTCAACATGACATATCTACGTATTTATAATGTTTTCTACTGACGGAGAACACTGAAAAAAATGATTATGATTTATTTAGCGGGTACCATCATTTTTTACAAAAATAAGTTATTAGTGTTCTAAAACTTATAATTTATAAACTTTTAACTTGAACACAAGTATTACGTGTTACAGTAGTGACTAAATTATTTAAAAGGCTAAACAATTTATACATATACATATATTTGTTCTATACAAAATTCTTTATTAGTGACGTGTTTATTAAAAAACAATATATTTCACAATCAGGAATGATATAAAAAATTGCTGAAAATTGTTTTATACTTTCCTGTTAAAATGTAGACAAATATTAAATCTAGCAGTATATGTGTTATTATAACACTGTTTTACTGCATTATAGAAAAATGAAAAATAATATAATTCCAAAATAAATTTTATACATATATACATATACGTAGAGGTATGTGTGCGCGCGGGCGTGTGTGTGTGTGTGTCTGTGTGTGTCTGTGTGTGTGTGCGTGCGTGCGTGTGCGTTTGCGTGTGTGGGTGCGTGTGTGTGTGTATACAATATATGTACACATACACAGGTAAATGTACTAAAATGTATTATAATTCAACCAGAAAAGATATATATATATACAAAATATATTTTTCATAGTTACATTATCATCTATATATTATTATTATTTTGGGAAAGGCATACAATATTCTTTATTATATTTATTACTTGCTGCACATAATTATTAATTTTATTAATTAATGTAAATAATTTTTAATTACGTATACATAGAGGAAGTATCATGACTTAATTTCTATTGTAATTTTTCTTTTTTACACAAGTCGTTTCTTAAATGAAGGTTTTAGTTAAATTATTTAGCCTTTTAAAAAATAGTTAAAGTTTATACTATCAATTACTATCATTTTTACATCAGGCGAAACCGAATGTTTTAAAAAGACATAATAACGTAAATACGCATGGTTAAAAAATTTACTTTAGAAAACGCTGAATATTATTCCGTTTCAAATGCAAATCTTGACGAGAGAAAAATAATATTTTACATTGTTAAGAATTTGAACATCGTTGTGAGCGTGTTTTAAATATTGGCCTTTGTCTCAGTTAGACTTATTAATAATCTTGACAGTACATTAGTACTACAATTAAGTCATATCATTATTGAAATTTGAATCAATGTATCCATATATTTTCTATAAACATTATATGTTCATATAACTCTAATGGACCAGATGTTTATATATTATTACAAATTATCAGATAAGCTAATATTTACTTAAATGATATCTGAAAGATGTTAATGTTAAAGTTCCAGTTGATCGGCATAGGAATGAAATTTGAATGTTTTTAAGATATAATCTTGCCTATGCACAGAAGTTTTCTGAAAGTGGTTATAGTTATCCCTGTTGTAAAATGTACATTAAGATCTTTTTCTTTTTCATAACTATATATTTAGATAGGAAGAGAAGAAAAAAAATATATACATATATAGTTAATTGGAAGGTATATTATTTTATTGTAACGTAGTTTCACTTAAAAAATCAATTTATACTACGTTGTTTCATATAATATCCTATAGTAGAGGAGACTGTTTAAATTCCACAAAACAATTTTGTTTGTCTTTGAATAGAGAATTACAACTTTTTGTTCTTCAGCAGTGACCTTGCGAAGAAGGAATATAAAGATTGAAAATTGGTTTAAAGTAGAAATTCCTATGTATGTCCTATGTGGATTTACTTAAAGTTTGCAAAAGTAGGAATATGAAGCAATAAATTGAAATAAAACATAGAAAATTCTCACGTTTGAATAGTACAAATATATTTGCAATGAGATAGAAAAAAATATATGATTTAAAGTGAAATGCAACACATATCCACTTTGAATTATTCTACAGGATACAAAATATATAAATCAGTGAATGGGGTCGCAGGGTAAGTCACAGTGAGAGAAAACTTGCCAAGTGTCTCAAAGTATTCGAGGCACATAACAGTCTCCACTACTACATCGATACGATGAATAGGGTACAAATATAGGATAACTTAATGAAATGAGAGAATATGTTTAACATACCGATCATATGTTCACAAATTAAATTATGCGCAACGTTGCATGATTTATTGCAATAATAGTACAATTGAAAGATACACTATTGAACGTATAAACAGTTATAAGCAGAAAAGATGATCGGACAAAGAAGTTTGAAATTCTTCTTTAAATCCTATATAGATTTTGTATGACATGTAGCATTTGTGAAAATAAATCTGTTTTAAAGTATAATTCTAAAATTTTAAGGATATTAATATTTTAATCTATTATATTAGTGTTTTATTTAACTATTTAGTTTTATTGTTATTTACTTCTATTACATAGAAGTAAATAACAATTTTATAAAGAAAAGAGAAGAAGCGTTTCATAAAGTACAATTTTATAGATCTAGTATGTAGAGTGGTGTTGGAATAATCCGTATATATGTATTTTGTGTTATAATATACATATATTAATTCAATAGCAGTATGTTGTTGGTTGCTTTGCATGTATTTCAATACTTAATGATGAACAGTTTTGTTTTATTTTGGTTTAAGCCGCGTGTTCCACCAAATAATTAATATAATTTTCCATGTTATTTAACTAGTCAAGAACAAATGTGACATCTGGAACATCAAAGGATTTTTCTTCGTCCAAGTCATCTACGATCCCTGACCTTCCTAAAGCAGCGAATTTTGAACGTTCTACTTCTATGCAAACTTTACCTTGTCGAACGAAAAAGAAATCCTTGCCAAAACGCAGTATTACGTTTGCCGATCTGCCACCGTCTTTAAAAAAAAGTTCGGATTCTATTACTTATCCGTCCCATATTAAGCCTACATTATCTAAAATTGAGCAATCAGAACAGACATCGCAGAAAACATCTACTTCCCTTCCACAAACAGTTATTTCCTATCAAACACCCGCACGTTTCCAACTTCCCCCAACACCTCTAACTGCTCCCGAATACTGGGAAAATCTTGACACCTCGGCTTCTTTTAGCAAACGACAGATAGCACGTTCTGTTGATGGAAATTTTCAGGTTGAGGTGGGTTTCATAAGCATGTCTAATTAATCAACATATTAACATACGTACACACGTACATGCGTATATACGTGTGTGTGTACATTTAACTTAAAACAAAGTTTTAGCCATAATCTAAGAAATTACATTTGTCATTTAAATATGACCTGAAAGCGTTACTATAAATTTCTTTCCAATCCAATCTAATCTAATCTTGTCTATTTTATTTATACATAATATGTATTTAAATCATGTGGGATAGATGCAATGTGTGATGTTTTTATTTGAAATAATTATAATTGTTGTATATGAAAAGTACGGAGAGAAATCGATATTTACTTATGTTAATGTTACATACTTACGTAGCAATCTCCAACTTCATCCCCAACACCACCATTGATAAAAATGTCAGTCAGCGATAAAAAGAAGTTATTCGAAAGTGCCATGGAAGAACATTTGAAACCCTCGCCTAAACCAGGTGAGAATTTACATATGATACTTTATGCTTATCTTTGAAAATAATAACCAAGTTAATAGTTGTGTAATGTATGCATACATGTATGTTACAGATAAAATATTCAGCTTTTTAAGTCAGGACGAGGTAGAAAAAATGAGACAAGAGGAAGGTAAGTTCTTACTTGTAAATATATATTGCTGTGCAGTCTTTTATTTTATACGTACTATTTGTTTTAATGCATTGAAAATTATTACAAAAATCTTATTTTTATAGAAAAGAAAATTGCAACTTTGACACCAGACGAACTTAAATCATGGGCACAACTTGATGAAAACGAGGGTCTCGAAGATTTGGACATAATGGATCAGGATAATGGACGACCTAAGTAAGCTTCAATCTTCACGTTGAAACCCTATTTTGAAAATAATTTTGAAAATAATGCAAACTTGTACGTTATACATTGTATGCATGGATTCAATCAGAGCATTTATATAATTTTATATAAATGACATTTAATATATAATAAGTAATTATATAATAAAATATACAACTATATCAAGTATCCAGTATACAAGTAGTATCAAAATTAAGCAAAAAAATTATTTAATTACTTGTTAAGTTACGTAAATAAAATGTATTACATCAAACAACTTTTAAAAAATTAAAAAGTTATGTTAATATTATATATTATACTATATACATATATATTACATGTTAATTGATATACAATCTGTAGACAGTATGCGCAATACGTTTAACAATTTATTTATAATTCTATTCAATTTTAGAATAAATTAATCTTTTGTGAGA
>NW_011967135.1:120315-172125 GCF_000949405.1 Vollenhovia emeryi
TATGTGAATACGAGCGCGCATGTGTATGTGTGTGTATAATATTAAATATTTTCTGTTATTCGTTTGACAATTTTCAAATTACTAAACTGTCGGAAACCAATAGTTTGCGTGATATTCAAACGATTAATTATAGTTACGGTGCGAAAATTTGAGTTTTTTACTTATTTGTCTACGTGATAGCTCATTTCCAATTGACCTATTAGAAAAGTTTATTTTCAAATTCTTACATTTGAAAATAATTGTATAATTATTTTTGCATGCATACATGCATACATGCAGTATGTGTTCTGTACATTTATTTGCACTTTTATTTACCACCAATGAGTTTTAGATATGAATTCACAATTTAACAGCTTGTGTATACTTCCATGCTGTATATTGTCATTGCTTGTATCTACTTATGCCTGGATTTTGCCAAGGTTTTATACATATACAATATATACATATATATGTTTTAAATATATTTCGTATTAATTCTATTACATAGAAAAAGAAGGAAAAAGTTTTATATAAAACAGAGTTTAATTAAATTGATACACAAATAATGCATTTCAGAAACAACTTGTTTCAAAGTTGTTGCTTAGACCAATTGTGAGTGCTAATTTTTAAATAGATATAACGCATTTACATGTGTACTCGTTACAAACTTCTAATGTAACAACTTGCTATCTAAATAACGTTCATCTCGTGTTATCTCTGTACTTTTTGAACATAAAACATTTATAGCGTATATCATTCGTGAAAATGCATGCTCGTTGCCTTGCAGTAGCCGACTGAGCTCGCGAACTTCGATCCCTCTTATCCAGAATGTTCCCAGCAGCGTGCGGACAGCAAAAGCAGAACGTCGTTTGAAAGAACGCTTAATACAAGAGGTATTATTATATTTCAATACTTATTTGTTTATCATTTGATCAGATAATACGATAACGTCTAATATAGGATTTTTCCTTTAATGTTTTAATTTTAAATAAAACATTGGATATATATTTAAAACCGTAACGCTGTTCTATTAGCATATAATTATATACTTGCGCTGAAAATGTTATTTTTTAATGTTTATAGTCGAAATTTCCTTTCTTTTAATAATAGGGTCTCATTTCGGACGAAGATGAGGAACATCTTTTAAGCCCTGCGGAACAACGTGCACTTAGAGCGGAAAAACGTGCTGCTTGGCGACAAGCGCGTCTTAAATCTCTCGAGCAGGTAAAGCTGGAAAATTGTATAGATCTCTAAGTATACCGATAAATATATAATGTGTATGTTTTGTGATAATAGATCAGTCTTAAATAAAATAATAAACTCGCTACGTTTTTTCTTTCTTAGGATGCACTCCAGGCACAGATGGTAATCAGAAAGATGAATGAAATAATGGACACTGCTAATAAGGAGGAAGATACTCGTGATGCCACTGAGACGACTGACCCTGCTCCCGATCAAGAGAAAACAGTTGAGGTAGAAATTCCTAAGTATTCTAGTTAACAAAATTAATTATTTAATTTAACATATGTAACAAGTATCCTCGCGAGGATACAATTAATCTGCAAGCTTCATTATTTCAAAGTTATGTGTTTAACCCGTTTGTTTACTAATCGCTGTCTTGCTTGCCTAAACTAACAGCATTCATGAAGGAAAGAATCATGTTATTACAACGGTTCCCGTTTGTCTGTCTTTTACTATCGTAGTTTACTACGTTACGGCCGTCTAGCGCAGATTTTCCTAAGCTCGCTGTGCGCAGTAAAGTGGGCCCTCCTAAAGAGATACGCGAATCCGAGAAAGTAGTGGATGAGAAGGTCACTCGGCGTACCGAGGAATATCTCGACGAGGTGACGGGCGAACGTCGTGTACGAACTGTCGAATACGTCGAGAAGCTCATTGAGCGTCAGGTATTATACTTGTAAAATTTGGCACGAGCGTCAAAGTATATCACATTTATTACATAAATGAAGGGAATCAAGAGCACAATTATAAATTATCACTGTTGCAACTATCTCTAGAGTGCACCGTATACATTTCATTAAATCCTTTTTTTATCTTTTTATTTTATTTACGGGTACAGATGGTTTATTCCAAGCCAGATCGCACATGTTTTGGGGAAACTCGCGAGCTTATGATATATTAACATATTGTCTGATAACTAATTGATTAAAAAAACTATTGTCGGTAATATTATTTAGGTAAATAGTAGGAAGTGAATTATTACACATAATGCTAAAAGGCACCGAAGTGATGAGACATGGTCAATTCAAAATTTTGCGTATTTTATACAAAGATCTACGTTACAAAATTACATTACGAAAAATATTAAAAGGTTAGATAAAAGAAAAGTTTTTTTTTTTACTTGTGCTTTCGTGCATCTATGTAAAACACTCTGTGTACAGTTTGCTCACTTATTAATGTGTTATTGTTTCAAGATTCCATCGCTTACATCGATGGTACATTACGCACCATCGTGAACTATGAATGTTACTTCTACTGATCTCACTAACAACTTTTTCCTGAACTCATCGGTAATTTGGTTTTTGTATATCTTATGTATATGTTTTATACGGCTTTACATTTGTATGTAATGTGCGCATAATTTAGCTTGTTTATATTTTCTTATGCTCGATGTGCTTTCTATTGCATGTAGGGAGGTGATGGAATGATATTAAAGGTAGCGTTAAAGAAGGCAGAGGAAATAGGACAACTAACGTATCTTTTCCATCAAAATTGAAATTAAACTATTCTGTAATACCTATAGAAATGAAGAACGACGGTGATGTATAATATAACGCTTTCAAGTACATGTGATGGAAATTGATATGTTATTTGATCTGATCTGTAGTTTATAAGTCTTAATATACATATATAGAGATTCCACAGATATCACAAGATTTTTACATTGTTTCTGTCGCAAACAGTAAAAACTTTTTCTCGCATCGTTTGCAATATATTCTTTATAAATCCAGAATGTATTGCGCAAAATTAGCTATGATTGAAATTTACAATGTACATATTTTCGTAATTAGGTGGAAACATTGCGAGAAAAAATTATATCATTGGAATTAAGCAATGCGGAAGAGGATGTGGAAAGTATAACTGGCACTGGTGCAAGCGATGCTGAAAGTGAAAGTGAAGATACCACTGGACAAAGTATGGCTATTAGTACTGTAAAAGAAAAGACAGATTCTCATCCTACGACCGACACATCTGAAATTGCGAATGAAACTTCTGCTAAAACAAATGAAAATATTACTGTTGCATCCACGAAAAAGAAGAAACGTAAGCGATCGAAGAAAGGTCGTCACTGACAAAATATTTTAATATGTATTTTAACCGATAGGATAGATACAAAACATTGAAGTTGAATAGACTTGAATCGACGAAATTTTTATTATTCCAATATTTTACTATTACACAAAACTGTGTAATATTGTTTTGTGTGAATATGCATACATTTATGCTTATTACATGAGCATAAAACATAGATAAATCATACATACATACTTATATACATATTTCAATCGATTCTTTTTTAATTTTTAATGCGCACTGGTACATATTATTGTCATACACACGCCCCCCCCCCCACACACACACACACACAAACATAAAAACACAAATGTCACTGTATTTTTTACATTTTTTTTCTTCCATACAAATATCATCAGTAATATGAATACAATAAATCTGGCTCTAGATAAACATATTGTTTTCAATGAATATATAATAGGTTCTACACAAAGCTATATATATTTTTTCAGTAAATACGCGACACATCCATTATTTCTGTATAGAAATATAACAAACATTTTTATTACATTCTGTACATGTATCACATATGTATATTGCGATTTCATGAACCTAACGTGTGTAACAGAAATTGGTGAAATTGCATATTTTGATATTAAATATTACTGCATTTTCGTACATTAACATTGTTGTCATATTTTACGATTAATATGTTGTACGTTTATCTGAAATGTTGTTAACTCATGGGGAATATAAAATGTGACAGTTGATTTTAAGAAAAAAAAAGAGATTAAAAAGTAATTAAGTATCAAGGAATTAACTCTGACAATTAACGGATAACATTTATATTATTTATTATTATTTTTTGGAGTTTTTGTATACTTTTGTGTAAAAACTTAAATTTTGTTTCAATGTACGGATATGTATTGACATAATTCGTTTTTAATGTTTTTATCCAATCATTTGTTTGTATAACAATTTTGCATGTATTTACACGTGATGATCATATTGACACAAAAGGTATACTAGCGAAGAGTCGTCAGACGTATTGCATTTTCCATTATGTGAAACATGATGAAAGTTATGCCGTTCTTCTATAAAATTCTTTGAGAATTTTTACCATCGTTTCTTTAGAAAGATGCTTTAAAGATGTGATAAAACTATGCAATTATAATGTTACATACATAATTACGACTATGCTTTATAATCGTGTGTGCAGTATAACATTCTTCTAACGCCCATTGTCATTGGTTATTTATATTCATTGAAACATGATGAAACGTGTTTTAAAATTGTTATTTCTACAATTGCTTTGCTAATATAGTACCAAGTAAAGTATATTATAAATAATTTAGCTGTTTCCGAGACAATGTTTAAATTATAGGTCGGCCAATGGGCTTATCTTATGTTTGTAGAATATTTTATTTATTTGATTTTAATATATATATATAACTTTTATAAAGATTTTATTTTGATCTGAAATAGATTACTGTAAGAAAAACATTTGTATTATTTCAGTAAAAAAAATAGCAAATTTCGGTTTACTTTATTAAAGATTATTATCGTATTGAAGAGTTTCCCCAAAAATCGGGGCTAAACTATTACAGTTTGATAGTTTCAATCAAATAGTGTAATCAGAATAAATTTTGCATCTGTTACAAATTTTCCATACATATGATACATATTTACTACTTTGGATGTATTTTTAGTACATTTACGCGAGACTGTGAAAAATTCAAGACATCACACTTTTTATATAATTTATCACCTATGATGTATTCGTAATATTAATATTGTCTTAGATTTAAGAATATTATTTTATACCGACTATTTTTTTACATTATTTGTTAATTCAAAATGTATGCGATTAAAAAAGAATCTATTTATTTGATAGACAATGTGAATAGAGACATGGATTTTCCAATTAGTGTAAATAAGTAAAATTAAATGAAATTGCGATTATCTGCTATTCAAAGTGCGATTAAAAATGAGGGACCAATGAGTGAAATCAAGTAAACTCGTTCGTTACGTAGGGGAGGCACTTGAAAAATATTATATTATCGATATAACGTTTGAACGTTAGGGAGTTTAAACTTTGCCTACCGACTATCACGTACCACACCAGCGATGAGTTACGTACGTGTATATACAAGCGAGTAGAGAAAAACAATGACAGTTTTATTTCGCTAAAATCAATCCATCTAATGGAAACTTACCTTTAACTGTTCGGCACATACACGCACGCGAGCGCGCATACACGATACACATCCTATTTATTAATATACCATAATTTTAAGATTAATAATATTCACTTATCCATGTTGTAGGAAATTACAAATTATCGATGTTACAGGATTATTAAAAGTGCCAACGTTAGTACTTTTTCATATAAAATATCTATTATCACAGAAAATTAATAAGAGATATTCCATCTCTAATCTCGCTGCCTCTCTCCCGCAAATTTACTTTGTCATCGTAATAGCGTTTATATTATACAATATCAAACACTAAATCTCTACGCCTTATATAGCGAGATACGATTCTTGCCTATCAAAGTGTAAAAATGCGTTCAACTTTGAATATAAAACATATTTTGGTTTTAAAATATTACAAAATATCTTTAAATTATATTTATTAAATGATAACTTAATGTGTTTTAATGATATTATCTTATAATTTTGTTTCTTTATTACTCTATCTAGATTTACATGTAAAAGATTGTGGAGGAATGTGAAAAATGTCAAACATTTCACATTACGAATGTACGATATGAAACATGAAATAGATTACTACACAAGTCAAAATTGATAAAAAAATAATTATAAACGCGGTAAATCGTAAGTTTTTTAGTTTTCGTGTAATAGTAATCATCTTTCGAATTCTTTATTACAAGATAAATAAAATAAACTTTTCTTTCATAAACAGCGTTACAATGTGAAAGCGAAAAGCTCTGTAATTACATTTATATTCTTTTCCCGAGTAAATTTACAATTATATTAATTATAAAAAATTTAAACTTTACAAATTTAAGTGGTAAGAAGCAATAACGTACGTTTTAAGATATTTTACCACGAGTTTAGGGTTTTAAAACTGAAAATGGTTATGTAAAAAATAATTTGTGCACCTATTTGCAATAAATAGTTGGTATTTTATTCATAGGATATGCATTTATTGGAATATCATGTATTTCCTTTTATTCCTACTTCATATAGTTATAAGCTACGTGTTCCATGCAAGTTTGTTAATAATCAGCAACTGCGTAGGAGTGCGTGCGAGTATAAACACATAATTCTTGCAGATAATATATTGTAACTACCATAAACTATTTTAAATGAAAATTGTTTCTCCATGATTTCTTACTTTTTCGATGCAATTATACCTTCCAATTGAGTCTGCAAATTATAATAGTCAAAGTGGCATTAAAATAATCACATTTTGTACAATGTGTGCTTTGCAATCGTATCATCTCATTTTAAGGTCTAACTTAAAACATTCGTATTGAAGTAGCTCAACGTGTATATCTATGTACATATTTTCTGCATTTTAGAATACCTTAAAGTATCTGTATTTTTACCTTTAATTGCAAATTTGTCTTTTTAAGAAACTGTACTTCCTCCGAGTGTTTTTTTTCCTCCGCTTCTTTTAATTCGGCCGATCTTTTTTCAGACTGATCATACTTGAGCCTTAGTTCCGCAACCGTTCTCTCCAACTCAGTCTTTTGTAATTTCAGTTCGTCAACTGTGCTAATCAAATTTTCCTTGCCTTGCTCGGCCTGTAAAAGTAAGATCTTTCATCAGCGATCGTATGGTAAATTTGACAGACAGTGCTTGTAACAGCGAAATACAATATATTTATACGTGTATAGACTTGGAAGGGCGTGTACGATATGATATTCAAAAGATAGATACTTGGAGCGCTTTACGCATCCCAAAAGCGATGCTACTTTGATACAACGTCTGGTACGCGGCTAATGTCATTTTGATTTCATCCCTTACTCGCAAGAGAAGTAATCCACGTTCGGCACAGTTTACAGTTACTTGCCGTATTAATTCGTCTGAAACGTGTAATAATCGTATACGACAAAATATTTTCGCAAATGCCTATTTGAATTTACCTGATTGCCAGGGGTATAGAGCTTAAGTATGAACGTATACCGAAACATTGGGCATAGAGCTGCCTACGAACGGGACAAATGCCGGTTTCTCTGGCCTGTCTCTGTTGCAATCGCATATCAAGTTGCTCTTGTAAATTTATCACGTCTAATCGCGTTGCGGGAGTACTCGACACCTAAATATAGCGTATGCCATTTGTCGCACGATTGAAAAGAGAGATTAGCTGTTTTAAGAATTTGTCTTATTTTACACGTTGAGTCCATATCTGGCCATCCTCTTCCCACTCCTTTGGCGGTACAATTCTATTTAAAATTTCAATAGTTTCACGTCGCGTATCAGCTGAGGCTGAGGTTGTTTGAATCTTGCAAGCAGCTATACCGACTTTTGCCAGTGCCGACTCCTTACGTATCTGTTGTTTAATGGAAAACACACACAACGTTTCGTATTTTCATTTTCATCAAGTGGAAAAGTAAAAGTAGAAAATGATGATAAAAATTCGTCGTACCTTCTCCGGATGAGTCGTAATCAAAACCGGATTGTCATACTTGACTAGCGTGTCCATCGCGGCAATTGTGCGTTCTTTCATCGCTGTCGCCATTTATTTGGATAAAAGATTTAGAACGTAGGTAAAACGATTGTATACCAATAGCAATTGGTATAAAAGCTCGTCTGGTCTCCTCCAGAGTCTCTACTTCTCGAGGTGAAAAAACGTAGCTATGGTAACCCCGTTCGGCTCAGCTGGTCGATTCGCTTTCGTGCCAAGTTGCCAAGAGTAAACTTTTACTACTCACCCATCAAAGTTGTATAGAGTCCCGTTACCATGGCAAGTTTGATAGATCCTCTCCCTCGTTTGTACAATACAATTGCGACAAATGGAATGAATATAGAAACTTATGTGAGGATTTTTAAATAAGAAATTATCATTTCAAAGAAAAGTATAGTTTCGTGCCAAAAGTGTGGTGTTACTTTACTTAAAAAAATATTTATACATGTATAATCTGGCAAGTCATCTCACGTAACATTCACAGAGCTACAACGCACCTCTCTCACGTCATTGTATAATAAATAGTATGGATAGTATTTGATATTCGATTATACAACGATATGTTCACAAATCAAACCCTTTACACGTTGTTGTTGTTATATATTTCGAAGGTAAAAGGTATTACACACAATTACAGGCAATAATTATATAACTGCGTTTAATTGTAAAATAAAATGTTCTCTCAATTCATTTGTACTAAAATCATCCACGTCGTCATTGCTTTCCTCAAAAATATCTTGAACCGTGCCTGTTACAGTTTCCATACCGTCCGTCGCGATTTCTCCGCACAGCGACGTTTCGTTAACCGCGTGATGACACCTTGCATCAATTTCCACGTTATTTCCCATAGGCTGACAATGAGTGTCGTGCGTTCTCGTGTCTTGTTTTAAAGAGATCGCTCGCCGAATGCCGTCGTTAGTTTTACTGGAATCTGAGATGCTGTCACTCGGGGGAGCTTCCAAAGCGGACAACGTTGGAAAGGGAAATCCGAAATTTAACAACTTTGTGTATCCACTCGTACCGCAGATCTCTTTAATTTCCATCGCCATTGCTAAAACTTTCTCGGTATAGTTTTCCTGCACACTATCTAACATGATTTCATGAAATTGACTGGTATTCCCGTCCAAGAGCTTCTTTCTCCTCATACAAGTTTGCATATTGAGCATTTTCCTCTTGTACGTATTTGTATTCTTCTCCGCTCGCTCGAGGTACTTGGAAGCCTTCTCCAATTTCCAGTTGAGCTCTTTTATTCGTTTGTCTCTCTGCTTGATTTGACTTTCCAGCTGCCTCTTTTGCTGACTCTCTATAGTTATGGTTTTCATTAATTTTTTATTGGACTCTTCAAGATTACTCATTCTGTTGGACAGATCGTAGATCAACTTCTGTTTCATGTCCGTTTGCTTGTAGTTTATCGAACACGATATGCCATCCGTTCCACTTTTGTTCAACTCGTTCAACTGTTTCTCCATCTTCTTCGTCTTGGCGCGAAGCAGCAAATTTTTACTCAGCAGCTTTTTCTCCAAATCCTTAAGTAAAAGAAGTTGATTGGTTAATCGTTTGATAACAGTCTCTTGCAGTTTCACTTTTTGTTGTAATTTCTCGTATTCACATTTATTATATACATTGGCGGTCGATCGTTCGGTAATCATGCTGTCATCTATGCTCAAATGCTCCACACGCGGTAACCTTGTAGTTGGACATTGGTCATTTTTAAAAATTGGCAAAGCGAATTGATCATTATCTCTCGCGGCGATACTTGCGGTGCTCGGCGAAAAGACATCGTTGTTGCGCCTGTCTGTAAAACTCCTTTCTATCGGACAATCGTCTATCGTTATGATAGATGTAACATTTTGCTGTAAACAAGCGTTATTGTGTTCTTCAATGGTAAAATCTTTTGTCTTTGTACCTAAATATTGCATAATATCAAATACATCCTCGCGATCACCCGTCACCTTCACCGTAAATTGTGTCGTATCTAACGCGACATCGTCTTTATTATATCGCGTAATATCGTCAGATTCATTCAGTTCCTCTTTTACTTGATTTGCCATATCGACCATGTCCGAAGTATCGCTTCTACTCATCGAATTTCTATCATGGAAATAGAGATTTTGAAGTGAACTTTTTCTAGACTTGACAACTTGCTCCCGAATTCTCAGTTTACACTTGACAGGGGGGATCCTTACGTTGGACACATTTTCTCCGTTGACAGCTTCTTCCGTATATCTTTCAACCGTCTCTTTATTATTAACGATATTATTAGTGAGGTTTGTCGACGTGGTACGTTGATCCTGCTTATCGTCGTCGTTAGTCCCACTCGTATAAAATGTACACCTAGGAACGCGTGCAAATTCTTCCCCGCTTTCACTGCCAAAGATAATTTCGATGTTATCTCTATCGTCCGTAAGCATATTTCCAATTTCGTTCTTCGGCGAATACTTGTAATTTATACCCTTGTGCAATGGCATTTGCGTTTTCTCCAAAGTTCCCTTCCAATTTCTAGAGATCGAGTTCAATTCCTGGATATCAGATGCGTTCTTCTCCTCGCGGTGACCGTCGCAAATCTGCTTCAGCTTCTCCTCTATTTCATCGTAATCATCGTTCAACACTTGATCGATGTCTCGTTTTATCTCTGTCTTAACAGCAACGTTCCTCTCATTCTGGTTACCAGTTGAATTTCTCTTGGCTACAAAATTACCGATGTAGTTTCCATTGCCAGCGCCTGCTCGCTCCTCAGCGTCGTCCTCTTTGGCGTTACTCTCCATCTTCATATTGTTATCGTCTGAAATTATAATAATATTCTCTTGCTCAACATCGTCAGTAATATCTATATATTGCCCGTAAGACACCTGTTTATTCTCCAGCTTAATTGGATGACTTATTTGTGGATATACAAGTGACTGCACAGGATTGTCAATATCCTGCGAATCGGAATCCTTTTCTTCCAAGTGACCAGTCGACGAATGTTCCGTATCGTTCTCCAAAGACTCGGTCATATAATCGTTTTCATATTCCTTTTTATTTGTCAACTTGATGCGTTTCTTGGGTGATTTTCTGGTTGACGTCACAGTGAAGATAGATGGGATAGCATTCTTCTTTAGTCGGACCCTACCAGTTTGAGTTATAGACCATTCCTCAGGTTCAAAGTGCACGTGGCAAAGAAAGGAATTGTTGGATGGTTCCCAGTCGGCTCTAGCGACGCGATCCTGCCAGAGTTTTCTCAATTTCGGATCGCGAGGGAAACACTTCATGATGTATCCTTTCTCACTACGATTGTTGCAACCGACAGCTGCGCAACCTGGCATTTTTATGGTCAGTCGAGTGGAAGCCTGCAAGTTTGGAATAACGTCAAAATTATATTACGCACATGGTGCAGCACGCAGCAACGGCAATTCTAACAATATTTGAATAAACGTTAGTTTTCTCTGTGAGAAACGTAGAGAATAGATTGATCACGCTGTAAATGCGGCGCGAACGGCGAGTTCGCGAACGAAAGTCGTGAGGCACGAGCTTTTAATCGGATACTCCAATTCTTTTTTCAAAACTTGACGTGTGCTGCGCCGTTGAGTATCTTGAACAATTCAACAATTTACAGTGCCACACTTACCCCTCTTTTTGTTTATACTAGCTTCATTCCCGTGTCGAGAGAGAGAGAGATGGTTCGATGTCACAACATGTAACACCCCCTTGAAAGATGACAGTGTCGCTCATGTAAATATTAAGTCCGCAGGGGTTAACGAGCTCCTCCACGTCGAACGTCCAACGTTGGACGTCGGACGTCGGACAGGCCAATAATATATTCACTCAGGCTCTCCTACATCACCAAGTATGTACGTTGGGATCCTACGTGTCGCGCGTACACCCGTAACATGGCCGCGAGCCGCGCGACTCCGTAATTATCTCGCAGCCAATGAGATTTCGGGTGCGGCTGTTCGTTTGAGGCTGCCAAATAAACACAAGGTATACGCATAAACGTCGATTAAACATTCGCAGGTTCAATGAATTCGAGCGTCGGTCGATATCTTTCTCTCACTTTTTTTTCAGTTACAACAATGTTATCAAGCTTGTGAGACAGAAGATACCTCATCTCCGCAAATAGGTTAGGTTAGGTTATATACATATACCGGACAAGTGTGTCCGGTGAATGTAAAATTCTGCAGCTGATTGGGAGAGATGAATAAAAATACTCGTGAAACAACGCCAGGCGACGGCTTGCGATCATTGCGGAGCACCACGCTATTCCGTGCCGTTAACTTCGAGTTGTATGCCAAACCGGTAATAATGTTGTACAACCATATAGTATTCAGTCATTAATCAAATGTTATCTTGCAGAACAAAGCTGTTATGATTTGCGGTGTTGTGGCAATGTTGGCTTGTTCAGGATACATCTTTTATATGAATTCTAATCACAAGAGGAATCAAACTGTGATTAAATCAGACGATACTGTGGTGCTAATAGACAAAACATCCAAATGGAACGATTAAGTCAAAGCTTCAACTCCAATGAGTTGTGTCTTAACAATACATGTTTACATAAATCTCAAAAATTTTCGTGTGAAATAGCTTCCATCTATATTTTAATAAAGCAACTATTAATTTGACACTGTTGATCAAAACTCGTACAGATTTGTGACACACAAATGTTACGAAATCTCAAAACTTGTCGCAAAAGTAAATCTGTATTAATTTTTCTTATTAATAAATTGTTTCAAGTGATATTTTTATGTAACATTATTATAGCTGTTTGTACAAATTTACACAATTTTACTGCAAAGTGGTATACTATTTTCATAACTACATGGAATTGGTCCTAATTTTGCAACGAAATAATTGCCACAAAAATATATTCGCATTATTAACTATTTTACCATACTTGCGTCTGATATATGTAATATTTTCCATGTGCGTTAATTTCTCCTGCACAGTATTCAATTCATATTTATCAATATGAATTTGTCTTGATAAAAGTGTAATAATACATATACCATGTACCCGCTTAATTACGGAAGCCCACTGTGTGTTGGAGAATCAATAGATATCATTAGGTATTATTTACAGTTATTTTACCATGTTCTATTAATTGAAAATAATATCCATTTTCTGTGTAGCACATCAATCTGTATATTTGTTTTATCCCATAGTTTAAATGAAATTGTATAATAGATTAAATTATAAAATCCCTAGTAAAAGTTTCAACAACAAACAAACCAGTTGTATTTACTTTTTTCCAGTTATTAATTAAATACAATCAATAATTTTCACAACGTAACAAATTTTCCTAAGTTACTAGATAATGTTTACTTCTAAAAATAGATAAAAACTACGTATATATCTAAAACTCTTGTTTACGTAACAATATGATATAATGAATACGCATAAAAAATTTGGCATTATTGTAATACTTTGTAGTGTTTTGTACTTTGTCTTGTAAAATTTTGTGATAGAGAGAAATAAAGAAAAGACTTTACCACAGGGAGGATAAGTATACGTAAAATATAATTTGACGTTAAAGTAGGATCGAGACAAAATGCACATGATTTCGTATGAGAAATTCCAATATTAGTAAAAGATAATCGTTTGTTGACTAACTGGAAATGGAATTTTGCCATATAAAATATGTATATATGTATAATATATATAAAATATTGCCGTTTTTAATGTGATGCTTCATTATTTGTACTTGTAATATTCCATCTTAACACGTACAGTCGTTCTGTGCTTCTGGAAACAACTGTATCGTTTCATTAATCGCGTTTGCCACATAATCCAAGTTATTTTCGTTGAGTCCGCACATATTTATACGTCCACTGCGTAACATATAAATGTGATAATGATCTCTCAGATGCTGCACTTGCTTCTCTAAAAGGAAAGAAATTGGTGGGGAAAATGTTTGTTCTAATACAACATGATACATAAAAGCCAAGAGATATAATTTTCACAACTAACCATTGAGTCCTGTGTAGGAAAACATTCCAATTTGCTCAACGATATGATCCCAAATACCTGGAGTACCTAATTTGAGCAGTCTATGATGCAAACCTACTCTCATTTCTTTAATTCTACCAGACATTGTTCTAATATGATCCTTCCTGAAATATCAGAGATGATTGCTTTTTCGTGTTTTATATAATATTATATAGGTTCTACAAATCGTCAATACCATTCCTCAAAAAGTTGTGGATTCCTCAAGACAGTCGCGACAATTCGAGCACCATGATTAGGAGGATTGCTGTACATTCCTCGGATAATTAACGTTAATTGTGATTTAACTTGAACCATCTCCTTTGTATCGGCCAACACAAAAACGATGTTGCCGACTCTTTCGTTGTATAATCCAAAATTTTTCGCGAAACTTTGCGTGCAGATAAATTCGATTCCACGCTCGGCGAACATTCGTACAGCATATGCATCTTTATCCAAGTCTCCGCTCGCAAAACCCTAATAATGATCAATGTGCAGTTTTATTAGAGCCAACTGCAACAACACTGTAAAGATAATAATTCGCTTGAATATTGACCTGATATGCACTGTCAAATAGTGGAAAAAGTCCTTTTTCCTCTATCACATCAGCTATTTTTGCCCATTGCTCCGGAGTTGGATCGCATCCAGTAGGATTGTGTGCACACGAATGTAGAATAATTACGGCGTTTTCAGGCGCATCTCGTAAATCACGGAGCATTCCTTCTAAATCGATCTTACGAGTCTTTTCATCCCAGTATGCATATTCACCAGCGTTCTTAAACCCTCCATTAGTAAATACCAGTCGGTGGTTTTCTGCCAGCACATAATCTTATAATACATGAAAATCTTGACTAGTAGATGGGATAAGAGTGACGTATTATCCTTTTAAGTTTACTTACCCCAGGATGGTTTACTATAATAAAAGGTATCGTAATGTAGAATGCGACTCAAAAATTCAGCAGCGACACGCAGTGCTCCAGTACCGGAAAGTGACTGAATACCAAAGACACGCCCTTGAGCGATAGCAGGAGAGTTTGCACCTAACAACATACTCGTAGCAGCTTCGCTGAACGCTTCTAAGCCAAGAACTGGCAAATATTCGTGATTTTGTAACTCGTCGGCTGCAAGTGACCTTTCCACCTTTCTTACAACTGGTAGAACCCATGGTTTACCTTCGTTAGTACGATAAGCTGAAAAGCATCTCTAGATTTTTTAGTGCTCCATCACTGCATTAAGCATATATAAATGGTAGAAATGGTAATATTTACTTTTAATTAATACTTGTATTCGGCGTAGAAAAAAAGTTATTATTTTTAAGATTGTGTATTTGGCAACACTTGCATTGATTCTCATCTGTTTTTATATATTATTTCTTTAAAATAATTCAATAAAAGAGATTGTGCGAAATTCTTATGTGACATGGAGTATATTACAAGTATTATGTAACACACTCTGGAAGTTTCAAGGTACACAGTTGAGAAAAGTGCAGCTTGTACAACTGATAGTTTTGTATTTATTAGTAAAATATGTTAATTTAATAGTAAAAGTGCAAATTTTTTGAAAAGCTTACAAGCATCGCTACAAAACTGTCTTTCTAACAGAAATTGGATACTAAAGTGGTCATCATAGTTGTGAGAAATAAAAGAGAAAACGTACCTCCTATAGTGAGATTAACTTTGTTTTCGTGAGTATCGTCGACGAATGCTTTTTGCAGGGCAAAAACTTGGATAGGAGGCCCCAATTCTATTCCCGTGAATCTGGTATTCATGTTGTCAACAACAATAGCGACGATGCGATAATTGGCAAAGAATTAAGTCAAACTAAGGACTTGCGAGAGAGACGAGTTCACAGATGCAACGTGAATAGACATATGCTGGAGGCGTAAAGCAGTAAGTTAAAACGGAGCCGCGCGAAGATTGACGAAGCGATTTTTCATCCGGCTGTGTGTGTGTGTGTGGCGCGTGCGTACGCACCATTTTTAACGCCATTATACCGATTGACGTAAGGAGAGGGGACATAAGTATTATTATTACTAGCTCCTGACTCCCACCGGGGTCAACATGGCCATGACCAAGCAATGGTGGGAAGGGAACGCAAGAAGCTACTTCATTTTCGCATCATGTGATATGTAGTGGCTCTCAATGTATTAAATTACGTTCAAATGCGATCGAATTCAACCATAAGTCAAATACGTATGTGATTTCTCGAGTATCTAGAAATGTTCTATTCAGCAGCCAATCAACGCGCTTGAAAAATTTGTCGTATGACAAATGTAATATTAGCATAAGCCCGGAAAGCCGCGAATGGCAGATCACTTTGCTCCGTTTTGCGATTGGCGCGGAATCGAAGGTGTAGTGGGTGTTTTCGTTTTCGTTTTCGCCTTACGCCCGTTTTCATTTCTCCAACTATTCCGCTATTTTCAAGCGCTGCCGATAAAGCCTCCACTTGGTGCGAATCCGTACTATGTTTTTCAAGCGGGTAATGCAGTGCCCAATTTTGGTTGCGTTCCTGAATTGTAGATTGTTGAATTCCTTGAGAAAGACTACAACTCGTATGGTCGAAGCGTCGGATATAAATAAAGAAACCATCTGTCAGCCTAAAGTTCATCGTTGCTGATTCCCCGAGCGGTTTCCAAGAAATGATGCTGACACACTCGCGAATTTACATCGAGCATCGATGGCAAATCGCGGGAATTGAGCGATCGCGGTTTCTTCCCGCACTTGTCGCGAACGCGTAGCAAGAAAGAATAATACGATATGTCGGATATGCGAAGCGTCATTTCGTCGAATCCGCGCTCGGTTTTTACGGTGTTTACGCGATCGTTATTAATTAGAAATGTCCTAGTCTTAGCCCAACCTCTTTCCCAACAGGCTTATTAGTAACATCTTGTATTGGAAAAATTCAAATTCACATTAACATAAATTATCTGCATGATATTTATCTAATTATTAGATGTTATGCATAGCACAGATATGCACCAAGTGGAAATTTTATCGGCAGAGTCCGAAGATGCGTAATGAAATAGTTGGGAAAGAATGGGCGTAAGAGGGCGCAAACGGTATCGAGTAAAACGTTGGCGTGGCCGCTCTCAGCTCTCCGCTTACTCTCTGGTCATATTCAAGTGTAATGTGTAATTGTGTATCCGAGCGTAGCGGAACGGAGCGGTTTATTGTGTAATACACAAGTTTGCGGAATAAAAAGATGGAAACATTGAGCGGAAATCCGACGTACAACGGTGAATGTTGAAGTGTGCGATGGCACACGCGAATGCATATACTTTGTGAATGTAACGAGAGATAAATGAGTTTGCAAGACAGCCTGTTTTCCGAGGATGTCGAACACGACGTAACCATATTTACCAAGGATACGACGCGTAAAAGGTATGAGAATGTTGTAACGAGAATAGAGTATCCAAGCGATATTCGCTGGTGCTCGCAACGTGTACAGTTTCGTCTTGACTACTCGATACCTCGCTATATTTGCATACCTACACATGTACCAGATGCCTTGGCAGATAAAGGACTCGTGTAATCTCAACGAGATTACCCCCTTCTATACTATGGCACGTTCCCATGCCTAGTAGTAATAGAATTTATAAATAGCATATATATATAGTACATTGTAGTTTCCGTTTTCGCCACAGTACAAAGAACTGGATCATGATTTCACACTTTTGTCATATTTTACAGCTATTTATATTTGTGCATGCTATGCTATGTAAATTAATGTAAATAGTTTTGGTACTTTTATTGTTGTGGAACCGATACGTTCTACACTTTTACATCCGTAGAGAATGGTAAATTAAAACGGTAAGGTCCTGAAAAGTGTAATGTCTCTACCTTCAAGTTTCAGTTTTCGAGACACTTGAAGACGAAATTGAATGCTTACTAATGCCCTAGCAAAGTCTAATGCCCAGTAATGCTGCAAATGTACACCACAATGCCCTCAGCGGTTTACTCCTCGGCTAAAATATTATACAATTTGTCTATTTTCAACACATCGGATCCACATCGGATACGTTTACTAAATTCACGTAACCACGTGGTGTAAGGCAGTGCACTCCATTTCCTGTTTGTAGTTGAAGGGAACGTAATTAAACTAGCTGTTGATTGTCACACCGTTTAACGATGTGTCAAGCAAGTGGGATATTTTTCTTGCCGGTTGCTCCGATGTAGTACCGTGTCGTCACTCGCGCGATAGAATCGTCGGAACGAAAGAGTCGAGGGAAAATTTGCGGCATGACGGCGAGACGCAAACGCGGCAACGCGATCCTCGGCCAACGAACGAGGGAGAAAGTGAACGGGTTATGTAAAAGCTGGCGTTTGTATCGTCTCGTCTCTCTTCCCCTTCCACCTCGGACCAGTGCCGTAAGGCATTACGTTCACCAAAACGTACCAATACAGGCAGTCGGCTCGATCTCACTTTCAGCGAGAAACGCGTTCTTTCTTTTCACTTTTGCAGAGTGCTCGTCTTCCCGCCTGTCAACAGTTATCGTCGGTACTTGATACACCAGCTGATACAGGATCGTTTCCCGGATTTACTGCGTACCTTCTCGATCGGCCAAGGCTGGGCTAGACGTACCGTAGTATGCTACAAGAGCGATGTGAGAAGGTACAGAGTAACCAAGTGCCAAGAATTACTCTCGATCTCCACTAATAAGCTGCACATTTTTCATTTTTTTTTTACAATCTTTAAGTACACGTTCAACCCAATTATTTTAACGAATTACGGACCGCGTAAACCATTATTTGTGTTTTCTTTCATCAATAGCTTTTGCGACTGCATATCATTTTTAGACGTTAACACGTGTGAAAATTTTGGAGCAGGTGTATATGTATAGTACAGAACGTACCTATGTTTGTTCAATTGCAACGCTATATGCAAACGAAAGTAGTCGAGATTGTCTCTCAACCGCAACATCGTTTTTATTCCGTCGGTATATTGTCCTTGTGAACCATGATTCAGAAACATCAAGATTATTAAAAAAAAACATTTACTTTGTTATAAAGCGACTGGGTCCCAAAACCGAATGTTCTTGAGTGTAAAATAAATATTGCGGCAAAACAAGAGGACACGACTTGCGGAATGGGTATCGAAGGCCGACGCTCGCCCTCGACATCTCCAGAATGCAAACTGCAGCGACATGGTGAGATTACGAATACAAGTAATTGATAACCGGCGTGTCGCGAGATACTTGAAAGTTTCATTTGCTTTCAGCCAAGTCGGTACCAACGGTTGAGATTTATCGACCGCCACCGGCTAGGAGGGCTAACAATTGCCCTCAGATAAATAGTACACAGACGCAATCAACTACAGATTTATCCTCGGTCAAGTAAGGCTTACTAAATTAGTTTTATTAATCATAAGTATTATATACATATCTAGAATGTACTTGACAACTGATTCTAGCTATTCCAAAACACATTATTAATGTATGTATGCAGGAATGTACGTCAGAAACGACCTGATCGAGCTGTGTACGTACCGAGACCTCGCAGAAGTTTAGAGACTGAAGATAAGAAGCCGCAAAGTCTGAAAGTTTCTCACGCGACATTAAATGAAGATTCAGCTATGAATAATAATTTGAAGCTACAAGATGAATGTTGTAGTCAACAAAATAGAGGCGGTACGACTTTGAATAATCGCGACACGAAGATCGAGGATGAACGTTTCCCGCGAGAGATTTCAGAAAACGTAGTTCCTTTAGATTCTGAAAAAACTCTGGGCAATACCGAGCACGTGTATAAACTTTTAGAACAACTGAAAGATGTGCCAACTTTATCCGAAGAGGAAGAAACTGTCGCAACTAATAACCTTGACGAAGATAGTACCAATTCCAGTCTGTTTAAATTATCCAACCGAGTTGAAATCAATGACAAATCATTAGAGAAGATACAAGAAACTATAGAAGAAAATCAGTCCTCGCACGAACCGTGCGAGTCAAGTTGTAACGATGTAATCGATGACAAAGCTAGACAACTAGTTGAGCAGAATGTACCGGATGTCCTAATAATTTCCGATGCCATTCAAAACAAATCCAAGGAGTCTGAACAACTCTCTTCAATCGTTGTAACGCCACCCGAGAAGAAAGTAAAAAAGGTGGAGAGGCAAAAGAGCAAACCGGTTCCGCCACCTTCTCCACCTCTGAAAATGAACAGAGACGAGTGCGATTGGGATAGCTTATTTGACGACAATGGCGATTGTTTAGATCCAACGTTAATAGACGAGGTCAGTATATATGTATTTACGTTTTTATACTAAATGACCTTTACTTGCGTTTGTCTATTTTGTTGCATGTAATTAGTCGATTATTTATGCATCGTTTCTTTCTCTTATTTTAGCTTACGTCAGCAGTAGGTGAAGTAGTGATAGAGCAACCAAAGAACGTTTACAAGACATACAACAAACAAGTTGAGGTGTCCAGCGACGAGTTTGCACACGTTGTAGAAATTTACAATTTCCCTTCCGAGTTCAAGACTAGCGATTTGGCAGCTGTCTTCAGTTCTTTTAAGAATGGTGGTTTTGAGCTCAAGTGGGTGGACGATACTCATTGTTTGGGAGTTTTCAGCAGTCCCCTCGTTGGTACGTGTATACACGTCTAGTAATTTATATTAATATGAAAATAGGTAATATACAGGGTAAACGCCGTTACCGTTACAAGTTACAACGTTTTTTCATAACGGACTGGTAACGAAATCTTCAGGCATCGATCTATTATTATCATGGGTTGTTATGAATTATTCCGTTAAACATTTGAATGAAAAATTTAGAACACGATAAAAATAACTTTAGCTGTATTTATACAGCTTTATAGAAATGAGACCTTTTATTTACATATTTTGAGCATTTCATAATTTATCTCCTTAAATTTTTCATGGTTTTACAAATTTAAAATAACAAATTGTTTTATTAATCTATTAATATCTTTGTTAGTAAAACCAAATACTAAAGTAGATGATTTAATTTGTCTGATCTCGGTTCAGAATTAAAAAAAATAAGTAATCGTTATTTTGTTAAGTAACGATAACGAGTTACTTTAAAAAATGAGTAACTATAACGGTAACGAGTAAGGGTAACTAGTTACTTTGAAAAAGTAACTTTCCTATCCCTGTTAATATGTAACTTGATTATATTGAAGAAAATTTTGCAACTATTGTTTTGCATCTTTGGTGCTGCTAATAATATCATTGAAAATAGTTTCCCTCTGATAAGTCCAATTGTAATCAGACTTGTCACAATTAGCTATATTCTTTTTTGCTTCTTTTATTTTTCTTGAAGCTGCCGAAGTGTTAGCATCGAATCATCCATTTGTGAAAACGAGACCACTTAGCGAAGCTACTGCTTTGAGTAAAACGAAAGCTAGAAGAAGCGCCGAATTTTTGCAACCTTATAGGAATCGTCCTGAAACGTGCGCCGCCTTAGCTAGAAGATTAGTTACAGGTGCATTGGGCGTGAGGCTTGCCACGGCTAGACAAGAACGTGAACATGAAAAGAATGTATTACGCGAAGCAAAAGGTAATCTTGATACGTGTATTAAATAGTAATAGTAAAAATTCTATTCAATAATTGTTGGACAAGTTGGACCAAGAGAGATTTTTGCTTTACAGAAAAAAGACGATTAGCCAATAAACAACGAGAGGACGTTTGGGAGGGCATAATACCTACAAAGTAGCGTTATATATCGCTAATATAGAGGAATATTTATAATGATTTATACCTCATTGTACATTATACGCATTCACATTATGGTGGCTGCGTAGGCATAGCCTACCATGGCTCGCATAACGTTATTCTGGTATTAGCGCGCATGCGTATATTTGTGCCTTACTCGTCTATTCTTTACATTGATAAACAGAAAATTGAACACACCTTTTTCCCCAATTTGTTCGCTTTGCTACAGAAAACGTACGATGATTTGTCAGTGAGGAGTTAAACATGTAAATATTAGCTATATGTAGTAAATATCTGAGATTATTTAATTGAATAATTGTCTTTCTCAAACATTGTTGAGACAATATTATCATTTTACATATGAATGTAAAATCGGTATGAGGAAAAGTAGCAAAGACGACCAGCAGTGCCCACCCATGTCTCGTATATCTTTCCGATACAGGAATATAATTTTTTTTAACGAATAGAATATGTAATACTGAGTGATTATTCGTTTGAAATTAAAATTTGATATCAGAATTGTAAACGGTTTATACACAGCAACAAACAATAATGTAGTGTAGCTTGATCGCAGGACAATAAGTTAAGTTACTGCTAGTAACAAGATTCTTTCACGCGCACATCGATTCGTTATAGCGATATTTCAAAATATATCTTTACAAGGTTTTTACATAGTTGAACAACATAATCAGTATAAAAATATTATCAAAGTGGCATTAAAATTATATTTCAATGTAATACTACAATATATTTGACAATTTTGACTTGTGCCACTTATATGTCTGTTACATATACATACATACATACAAATGTTACAAACCAACGCACATTATCTATTCATATTACAGAGTTGCTGAGTATAAAGAGAATGGTATTTTTATATACAATTGTTATCAATGTGAAACAGAGATGTATCACCTATCCCTAGTCAATGTTCACAAAAGAAGCGTTACTTACATGTTAATATGTCACGGGATTGATTAAGAAGATGTTTTGTGAGAAAAGAGAAATACAAATATTTTCTAAACCATAATATTGTCCATATTGTATTTATTTACATATGTTTATAGGTATTTGCAATATGAAAACGTTTTGGAGTTTTCTTATCAGATTTACAAATACAGAGAGAGAGAGAGAGAGAGAGAGAGAAAAATGTCCTTAATAGAGTATACATGTGTTATTGGTAAATATAAAATTAATTGATAAATTTTTTAATGCATTAAATGCGTGAAACATCAAGGTATGTTGGTAAATCTGCGAGTGATTGATTAACACACGTACAGCGTGTAAATATTATTTTTTAATGGCAGTATTGCACCTTGTGTTTTTCACAAAATACAGCTACACAGTAGCAAATTCATTTGATTATTCTTTCGGTAACAAATTGTTGTTTCTTTTCAATAAGGGTCCAATTTATTTTGTTTAATATCAAAAGATGATGAGTTTAGTCAGTTTTTACTTAACATGAGAATCATTACCACTTGCTACCCTTCTTCTTCTTTTTCTGTTGAACTTTGCGTTGTTGCTGACGTGGTCCAGAAGTTTCCACTGTGGAACTATGACGAGGGTTCGGAGAAGGCTTGGCATTAGCAGGCATTTTAGTGATGTCACTGTAAAGTCAAATACACATTATTATTATCTCTTTAATGATTAATTCGTCGTACATTTATAGTAGGGTCGACGTATTATGAAAGCAACCGACTGGTAGTACCAAGGAAAAATGTTAAATATGTTTTCCAAATTGGAGTACTAATGCTGCCGCTGCTGTTACAGAAATACAGTATATACATATTATGTAAGAGGATGTACGTACTAAAGATCACTAGCTCCTGTAGCGGCTCCCTGTGTCCCTTTCATAGCGGTATCCCTATTCCTTCTGTCTCGTTTCTTACGGAATCCACTACGTTCGTGTCTGGGTAACCATCTCTCTGGATCTGGCGAAATGTTTGGATCATAGTGTTTTGGTAACTTGCCTCTGCGTTTACGTTTCTTGTGCTTCTTTTGAATTATATCTGATATTGGTTTGCTGGAAATCAAAATGCACACGATTTTCAAGTATTCGAATTATATAAAAGTATATCTTGGCTAAAAAATATATATATATATATATATAATATTTACCCGGGCGAAGGTTCAATCTTTTTCTTTACTACTTTCGTTCCGATAACCCAATTGCTGCTCTCTAATGCATCAACGTCGGTAGTTTCGGCAAGATCATGAAGAGGTGGTAATCTTTTAGATAGTGACTGTGCTTTAGTAGGGCAGAACTGCACATAAGCTACTACTAATTGAGCTAGCGTCTTGGTGTCGGACGGCGAGGCGTCTACTAATTCTTGCAAAATGTCGGCCGCAATCTTGAGCTCTCCACCGCGTAAGTAAAAATTAGCAGCTTGTCGCCACAATTCTCCCAAATTTTCAGTAGTTTCCTGAAACGAAATTTCCCACGATTTGGTAAAGAAAAACGTCACGTCGAAAATAACAAAATATTTAATACCTTGTTCTTTTTGTAATAAGTGACCGCATTTTTTAGAGCGGTCGACGCTCTTTCCCGGTCATTATCAGCCAAATGAAGCATAACGAGCGCGCTAACTATTCCAGGTAGAGATCTGTCCCTTTCGTTTAGGTTCTCAAGAATAGCGATCGCGTCTTTTCTCTCATCGTGACTTAAAAGTACCTGCACGCTGGCCAACTTCATAGGCAATTCCTTATCGCCGACTGCATGTTCGATCAATAGTTTTACTGCTTCTTTCGGTTTACCCTCTTTACCAAGTTGTACAGCTTTTATGAACATTGCATCTGCTGCAAGTATTACGCACTCTTTCGCAAGATAATTGCACAGCTGGTGACACTGTTCTCCCTGAAAAAAGATATGTGCGTAATGTTAACGATAATAAAAAAGATACGTAGTGTCATACAACAGACTTACTTGATCGGTGTAAAACGCTAGTAAACACTGATTGTATGCGATATATTTTCTTTGCTTAGAAGTTAATTTGTGCTCTAGACTCTCGTGAGTGGCACTTTTCATCCTCTTTTTACTGTCAAAGACATTCTGATCTTTATTCAGACATACTAAATTGTTGCTAGCTACGGCAACCAGTGCAATATCGTCTGGCTTGGCCTTTAGAGCAGCTGTATATAACGCATGTGCTTCCTTATCTCGGCCTTGCAATTGTAAGCAGTAGCCAAGCTGTACTCGAATTACACCCAACTCATTTTCAATCTCCTCCTCGGATGCTCCATCTTCCTCCAATCCCTCCTTGCACATCTTCTCAGCGGTTCGCAATTTCTTTTCTGCTTCTACTAAAGTAGCTTTATCATCTCTGCTTCCTTGTGCGAGTAAACGACACGCCGCGTTGTACGTTAACTCGTAAGTATGCTCGCGTAAGGAAGGAACTTCTAAATCCTAGGAATGATTTTTGTACGTTAAAATAATATTGATATTTTAATATTAAATTGTTTGTGAGTTTTTCCAAAATGCACGATACTCACAGAACCTTCGATTGCTAAGTTTCCAAGAACAGCGGCAAGGTTAGTTTCTCTCTCTTCTTCGTATTCGTCATTTGAATTCTTAATGATGTCTCTATACACCGCAAAACATTCTTCATATTTTTCTAGGCGATACAATATCTGAGCTTTTAGCTCTTTAATCTTGAGAGAAGGATTTTGCACATTTTCTATCACTTTCAATGCCTCGGAAACTTGATTTAAACGGTATAGACAGTATCCCTTTTCAAACTCCAAATTCCTAGAGAGAAAAACATTGTACAATATTACAAGTATTACAATATCAATACCATTGTATAATATTGTCATACGTTGCCAATTTCGGGGTTTTAACAATAAGTTGTAACGCGTCGTTGAACTTGGACAGCTGGATGTAACAAATGATCTTACAGTGAAACGCCGCTTCTTCATCTTGGGAGATGCCTAAAACTAAATACGGAATTACCTCACAGTGCTCGAAATAACACATTTTGCTTCACGGTGCCTTTAGAATCTAAGTTGTCTCGAGGAATGATATAATAAGCGTAATTTTACGAAAGTAAAAAGTGTATGAAATATCAAAGTGTTACAGCAGCAAGCAGAGATTACTTTCGTCGTGATAATCGATTCTACTTCCACTACGTTTAGCTTACTTCTGTTTGCAGTTTTTACAGCTCTCTCATATTCCCCATTTTGTCCTAATTTATTTAATTCCGTATACAATACAGAAAGGTTACTTTCTTTCGAAGCCATGTTCTTCAGTCAAGCACATACGTGTGACAACGTGGAATCATGCTACACAAGACTCGAACCCACGTAGTCGAGATTCGAACCCACTTAGCGGAGACTCGAACCTACTTACAATTAGCGGTGACTCGAACCAATTTAGCAGAGATTTGATACAGGTAAATTAAAAATAAAGAAAATATGAAGTAATTCCACGAGTTTTCGTTATGTCGTAGAACTTAATATAAATATTATGCGGACAAATTGCTGTATTTTAATAGTTAAGTGCAAATTATTTCAAATCACTTTAGTTATGAAGAGAAATAAGCTGGTTTGATTTTTAACTTGTAATCAAATATTTGCGATAAACGAAATACAATTCCTTGGAATTTTTTCATAATCTCTCGTCTTATTGACCTGTTATTACTATGTCAATACCGAGTTATCGCGCCAGATAACCTTCGTGTATCAAATTTTACAATGATTTCAATGTTATGACTCTCTCCCATATTGCCATCTCCTCCAAAAGAAATTGTTTTTCAAACTGAAGCAGAGGCATAGTCATAATTAGATTTTATATTTAAGACTGTCTTGAGATCATTTTTAAACACTCCGTAGCCAATGAAATGTTAATACAACATTTAAATATCTCTCGCCGGTATTCGACGTAGTCTTAAGATACACTTAAAACAAGATATGACTATGCCGAATGACTGGCGAGAGATGTTTAAATTATTGAATATTATTAAATAAATATATAAGATAATTTAGCAAACCAAGCGTATTGTCACGTGGAATCTAAAAAATTGGATAGACTGTCTTTACCGGTGATATCACACAGTGATAATTTAATTTGCTATTACAAATATCTTTTTTACGTGCCTTATTGCAAATCAGTTTAATTTAATTATTTTAAGTTCAATAAATTTTTATCTTTGATACTAAATACAAAATTTAGATTTTACGTCAATCAGTAAATAACTTTAAATCACTCTGTTCGGTTTAATATGTACACTACGGTTAATAATTAAAATAACTTAAGGTTCAAAATATAGAAGGAGGAGTAATATTTATTGATGAAAAGTATTTTACATATAAGCTGTAGAAAAGACATCAAAGTAAAGAATAAAATATCTGTCGTTTGAATAATTATAAGCGATAATGTATGTTCTATAGAAACTTATATTTGTAGGGAGTTTAGGAAAATTAAAGATAGACTTGTTTTATGCTGAAACGATACGTATATTTATTTTTTCATCAATACGACTCTACATTATCATTTACATGAATGTGCAAGGTAATATTTTAATGTCATCTAAACGTAGACGACAGATCTGACTAATAGATCCAATTAGGTTTTATTGTCATGTTTGGTCTTATTCGCTAATGCAAAAGATAGAATCGTTTCTTTTCGATAAAACATTTAAGCACATTGTGTCCCTTTTCGCAACCAGTTCCAGCTGAAACAAATAATTTCAATTGATTTCATTCCGCTTTCATTTAAGAGAAATATTTCAGAGACTCGAGAGAGAGAGAGAGAGTCGTAAGATTACAATATCAATTCTGTAAACGGATACAAATCGATCTAGGCTTTTGTCAAATTCATATTATACTCACTGATGTCTTTGCATGCGTTATGTATTTCCTCAGCTTGTTCTTCCGTTACTTCTGCTGGCAATTTACTACGAGCTACCTCCCAGTCAATATCTCCGGCATCGTTCATCTGGCACAAGCGACATGAGAAATTAATTTATTTCCTTAATACATCAATTAAAATGAAACACAAGTCTCGCTTACAATTCCCGCTTTCTTTAACAAACAGGTACTGAAGCAGGCAAGCTTTTCATCGTTTTCCGGTATTTCCCCTTTTTTCGCATTTTCGACCACGGCTGAAACGCAAATTATTATTTATGTATAAATCATTTTAGTGTTATTTTCGATTAATCATGCATATAGTTTATTTTTTATTTACTTGGATCAACGCCAGATTCAGTGATACAGGCTTCTTTATGCTCTCTCAATTTTACCTTTTGTTCGTCTGTGAGCTCACCCTAAATCAAATAGGTATTTGGGTATTATTATTCATACTTGGATATAATTAAATGTCATGCTTATCGTTAGTAATTTTAGTGCATTTTTTTATATGCCTCCCCCTATTTGAGGTGTTTTAATATTTAATTTTCATTCTGTGTGAAGAAACAGTACGCAGTCTAAAATTAGAAAAGTTAGAAAGAAATTCTAGGGAGCTTTCACAAAATAAAGTGTTAAGGATATATGCGAACAATAAGTCTGATAGAATTGAAGTGAATGTAATGAATAAAGGGCAAGTTAAAAAATTACCATATATTTTCGAGAAAAGCAGATTAAATACACTATTAGCGAAAACAATAATCTTACCAAGACGGCGACGAGACAAATTGCAAGTACGATTACGATGCCTTTCATGTTTGCTTTTTCTTTTCGACACGATGTAGTTCAAGTCCGTGATCAAAGAGTTACTGGCTAAACACAAGCTAGTGTCCTAAGCTTTTATAGTTTGTGACATAACGATCATGTGTTCTCCTTGACGATCTCTGGCCCCATGCGTGGGGGAATGTTCGAATCATGTCTGTTATTCCTCCGAGGAAGCAATAAATCATGGCAATAATGGCAAGAAAATAACACGTTTCAAGTTTTGAAATTCTGCTATTAATATTTGACAATGCGTATTATAAATAGGAGAGTTTATTTTTACACAACACAATTGTTAGATGTTTGAAAAATTTATCAGGTAAAAGAGCAGCATGTTGATTAATTCCAATTATAGTTAATAATAAACTTCCACATGTGAGAAGAAAGGAATATTCAATTCTTTTATTGATCTAAAAAGGTGCGGCAAGAAGAGAAAGATTATGTAAATTTGCGAGAAATATATAAGGGGAGGGGAGGAGAGAGAAAGAGCTAGAGAAGAAATTGTTAACGAAGCAAAAGGTAATGATAGCCGATTGTTTACAAGTTTACGCAATGACGACGTGACATTGCGATAACGAAAAGTTGAAAGAAATACATAGTCTGACATCGTTAATGAGAAAATACCATATGAGATTATTAGTGCTCGAGTGCATTATTAATTCTATCTTATTATCTGATCAACGCATCGACATTGTTGAAAACTAAGTCTTTTTTTAGACACGAAACAAAACGTGCAATTTTTCCGAGATTATTAAATAGAAGTGTACTTCCTGTCGCATTAAGAAGGAAACTTTGCAGCTGGTATTTTTCTTGGTAATAAGTATAAATTCGCTGTGTTTCTGGTATAATTATGCTTGAAATAAATGCTTCGTCTAAAGATGAGTATCGTCTGTCGGCAGAATTTTCTTGGAATTATTGCGGTTCTGCCGATTAGAGTTTTACTATTCTGAGCGTCAATTACCTCATGGTATACTCCATACGCACACATCATTATCATTATACAGCCGATTTTATATAATTTCCTTCCATCACGATATAATATTGTCACGGTAATTAAGTACTACAGGTGTCCTCCCCGTCATATAAAAAGATCACTTAGCGCGATAGCACTTTAACTACATTACATATGTATGCATTTCGTATGAATAATCCTGACGATTCGGACGAAAGAGGTGGAGGTGCGCGCAAGGACAACTTGCGGCTTTCTGAGATTGATTATCGTGTACTTTGATACTACGATATTTTTGTTTTAACATCTATTTATCGCGTGTTTATAAAAATCTATTTTGCATGAAACAGACTAAATACTCGGTAATCGCATTTTTCCCAAGTAAGAGGTTATCGTTGAACCAAAGAGTGAGATAAAAATGAAATCACGTAACTTAATAATACACAGTAAACTTTCGATAATGGACTGATAGGGGAAGGGGGAAGTGTCTGTTAATGTTGACGCTCCATAAAATCGAATGTCATCATTAGAAAATTTTTCACATAAAAGCATGTAGTAATCTATATAAAAGTATACAGAACTGTGTAGAATTCTATAGAATAAAATTCTTTAGAAATATACAATGTAAAAATATGTATATGGACATATTTTTTATATAATTCTATATATTTATGTTACCTGGTCTGTGTAAAAATATGTATATAAGAAAGAAAGAGCGATGAGTGAAAAGAATTAAGAGCTACAGAGAATTACAGAACTTGGAAAAATCTTCTTACAGAATACCGCGGAGCTAAATAAGATCAGCAGATAGCACCTATATAGTTCTATGAATATTCTTCTGGAGTACAAAGATTCTATAAATAGATATAGATTATTACAATTAGAAATCGTATATTCATAACAAAGGAACGTCCGTTCAGAATAATTTTTTAATATTTATCGAGTTTATGTATTGCACATTGTTTATTGTGTAATACACTTATCTTATGTAAAAGGCAGTGAAACCTGTGTCGAAAAATTTTATTTATTGTAGTGCCAGTCGAATGTTGCACGAACATAAGATAAATATATAAGAATGACCTATGGAATATTCCAAATATTCTTGAAGAATATTCTTAAAATGTTGATAGGAGTGTCTTGTGCTATCTGGGTTTGTATATCTTAACTTTCGATGGAATATTCCTTTAGCTATGATATTCAATAATGTAACCCAAGCAAAAAAGAAAAAACTACGATTTAAAAGTTGTTGCTTAATTATTTACGAGCTGTGTAAGAAACCGCCAAGATAAATACGTATCAATCAATATAATTAAAGTATAGATAAAATCAGAGGTTTAACATGTTTTTCGTATATTCAGCTTTAATAAATGGCGTGTTTTTTTTATTCCTTATGCGTCATTACGCCGCTGTGCTGCCGTGTGTCTCTAGCCGACGTTTCTTGGTAATACTTTAGTCATTCTAAATTATGCAAATTCGCAAAAAAGTGAAATAGCACTTTGATCCTTGCGAGGTTTGCGATGGTAACGTACAGCCTGATATTTATTCCACCCCGGAATTCTTGTTATAAGACTTGAGGCTTGTCTCTCTTGTATTATTTCGAATATATTAGCTCGTAACTTTGCGGATAGTACGAGAAATCTGATAAATACCGCGATATTTCAAAAGCTGACGTATTTCGAAGCGTGTACATTTACTTTAATCTAGTTGAATTTAGTGTGTATATACAACATAATTAGTATGAGTTTAGTCTGTAGATTTATAAGTAACGACATGGTTTTCAAGCCAATCATATTCGATATATAGTATAAAGTGTCCAGTTTTGATACTCTAAAACCCTAAACGAAACTTTTAACAGCCCTAAATAAAATCCCCAAACCCTAAAACTTAACCTCTATTTTAGACCTAGACTCTAGGTCGCCAGTCGTTAGGGGCGACTGGTCTCGTCAATTCCGTTCGCGAACAGCATGAAAGTAGAACCGTCACATCTGCCAAACCATTTTGTGGAACATGGGAGATAAAGGTACTTTGTTTATTACGAGTATTTCGTCGGTGATGTAGCAAGTGTTTGTTAAGTCATACGATGGCATCCAAGTGTGAAACAATTTGTTTCGTTTTGTTACTTAAAAACAAACGGTGCTTCGCGTGCACATAAAAATTATGCAATTACATGACAGGAGATTGTGCGTGTAGTACTTGGTTAACATGTATAATGTGTGTGGTTTCATGAAATAATTGTATTTTCAGAGCATCATGTTCACTTTAGCGGTGGAAGCGGACTTGGAAAAGATAACAATATTATGATACAGCCACAGCGACATGGCCATATAGATGCTCATTTAGGGTTCTTGCAACTGTATCACAGGTTACTTGCCGTATCAATTTATTAATCGGTCTTGTCATTGCTATCTCGCTGGGAAGACGCTTTAATTTGTCAAATATATATGGGGAAATGCAGAAAAACAGAGGGAACGAATATGTATATTGATTCCAGATATCACATAGAGTTTTCAGTGCCGTGGAACACGTGTATTCATCTGGAGGAGAAAACGGTGGCTCCGGCGGTAATTGCAGGAAATCACAATGCAAATTGCCACATTGTCGACTTTGCGCAGGAAAAGGATGGCTTGAGGTATAAAATTTGTTATATATTTCTCACAATTAATCGAGTATACATAACATTTTCATATAAAAAATTTATCCAACTGTTGAAACATTTCGTTTTTTGTCTCAGATTAAAAGTAGAACTGTTGGCATACAAAGAGAAGATATTAAAGGAGGATGTCGAAGTGATGTGTTGTCCATCGGGTACTCCGTTGAAAATTGTATTGAACGCACGTGTTTTAGCAAAAGACAAGGGTACCCCATTGTTGCGAAATGGCATACGCAGTATTGCCGTTGAAGGAACCGATGAGGATGAGGTGTCCGAGTGATGCTGCTTATTGTCGAGCTGTATATCAATGACGAACGTTTATACATAAGCATTCAAGTGCTAAGTATCAAGTAAGAGTTGGAATGGTTCGGTATAGCCGCGAGACTAGAGCGAATAATTGTCAATGCTGCACAAAATGAGATAGTTTGCCTACTACCTTAAAAAAAAGAAAAAGCGAGATGCAAAAGCTGCAACACTACCTAATCATTATCTGCTAATTATGTAAGTTGTATCGAACAAATCCTATTTTGTTATCATTTTATATCGGTCGATATCGATGTGAATTTTCAACCAAGTTTCCGTTAAATAAAAAGATGTTTACAGAGACGTTGCCCTAAATTTTACTTGTCAATCGTTGGTGAAGATGAAGATCGTATCTGTAGATTTGAATAGAAATAGATGCGCGATCAGTCTTGTTACCTAACCGACCTGGCGAGACTTTAACATTGAAAATTGAATTTTTTCATAGGAATCCCGGTTGGGCCGTCTACAAATTGGCAAATGTTAAAGCCTAGTTTGGCTAGAGGATGGCAATTGCTGCTGGGATTACCCCATTTGCCTCTAAAGGTCATCCAGCCTGGTAAAGGCTCGTTGTCCTCTTCCAAGAGCAACTCGAGTCTTTTCCAGGTCGGCCAAGCGGTCCCGAATCCACTCTCGTCGTACAGACGAGGTACCCGCACGAATTTATGTTTCCCTGGAGCTGTCCAGAGGCCGTGAGAGCCGCGTGCGCTAAATAATATCGGATGCGAATCGCCAGCGGTGTAAACCTTTTCAGGAAATGTTGGCTTCTGGAGGAGACCTTTTCTCGTTTCTTGACTCTCGTAGACGAAAGTACCATTTCGCGGATCATATTGATAAAACGCACCGGCATCGTGTGCCGATACGTACATTGCCAGAGGATACTGGTTATCCTAAATGACGATACATGGTATTTTGATATAGACTTTAGGTAGCGACATGAGCGGTGTTTTGTCAGGCTAAAGATAATTTACCTTGAAATAAAGACTCATGTGTTCCCAATCTCCGATGTGACTGCCGTACTCTTTAAGCGTACCTATGCACGCACCACCAATGGTGGGTATCGGCCAGCTGCCGAGAAATCCAAGGTCCAGCACGCAGATGGTTTTTCCCTCGCTAAACGGATAGAACATCCAATAGGTGACGTGAAAGTGTACTTTTTCACACGCACTCGCTGCCTTGACCTTTCCGAGTCGCGGTACCGTTGCCTGAAATTAGTTGGAAAAATCACCAATTGTCGTTACTCGCTCTTTCGTTGATTGTACTTTACCTGGCGCACTTGTTGCCGCGATATAATTTGCGCTCTGAAACGATTGGAGAGTCCTGGCTCCTGCGGCAGCGTCAAAGTGTTGCGTACCTCCTTTGGCGTATTCCGAGCTGCGCGTAGCCGCGCGTCTCTGGAGAGGCAATTTTTCACGAGGGCGTAGACGGGCACGGTTCCAGCGGGCTTTCGGCCATACAGGAAGGAGGATCGATTCTTCAATAGGGACTCTGAATGATTTGAAAGGTGAAACGATAGTTGCGAAATGAGATTCAACTTGAAAAGCTCTCTCTCTCTCTCGTTACATATTATATTGACATATTTACCTACGTCTATTCTAGTGCGAAGGTAATACTGGTCCGATTGTACGTTATCGAGGAATTCGGTGACGCCGAGAGGCAAGAATCGTTCTCCGGGCGCGAGCCATACCAAAGGTGCCCAATCTCGTATGAGTCTTCTTACTACGGACAAGAGTTATGTGTGACGCATCGTACCTACAATGTATCTCTCTCTCTCTCTCGGAGTGCATGCCTGTTGACGCTGTTTGGCGAGAAACGGGCACGTAGGTCAACGTAAGATTCTCGTAACCCCATTATGCGACTCTAACAAGGTGAGACAAACGCGGCGGGTGTTTCCGTGCTTGGTCGCGTTTCTCGCCAGCGCGCAAAGTTAAAAGTCGACTTTCGAATCGAAAAATATGTGGCGCGCCAAGCGGATATCAGCGTCGATAAGTTTTCGATCTCGTAATTGCGAGTTTGCTGTCGGTAGGTATATTTTTTCGTCGGTTCGTCGGATCGATAGTCGATACGCCGTCTCGTGCACTTTGAGAGGGAACCCGAAGGGGCACGCACTGGCAAAATCGAAAACGAAGGAGCGCGCAACTCGTTTCGATACCCGCTTCAACTCGCTTTGCTTCTTTCGACGATCGCACGCCTGCAAGTCCGTGGAACCGGTCCAGAAATGGGACAACCGATATTTAACCCTGCAGCCTGCGCGCACGTATTCGTACAGGTATTTGCGGAATAAGTACGAGTTTTGCGGCGAAGATGCGTCAAAGTTTCCCAAGCGCCCCCACTGCTCAATGCTGATAAATCCCTTTCAGGCTGTCTAAAAGAACAGCAGGATAGCAGGGGAAACGATATATCGAGGAAACGTGAATAAACATCAATTTTATTTTTCTTACAATCCGCCGCTCGTATAAATTCGATAGGGAGCACAATTCCTCTTACAATTACAAGCGCAGGTTTACATAACAAAACGTTGGATTATTCTCGATCAAATCACTCGACGACATTCGTTTCGTACACGCTCGCGCGGAATTCGAAGCAAATGGCGCAGAGAAGACGCGGAATTTCCGTACGTAAAAAGAGAGAGAGAAAAAAAAAGAGGACGGAGTAAATGTTCGTTTAGCTACACTCGCAGTTTATATCGATGTATAACGAGATACGTACCTTGCTTCTCATTGGCCGCGAAGAGCCGCGACCCAGCGACCGCGCGTGTTACAACAAGTACAAGAAACAATAATCCTGTCATGTTCGTTCCATCGATACATTTTGACACACGAGGAACGCGATCGATAATCACCGATCCGCGCTCTCTTGTCTCACAAATTTCTGCATTCTTGTATCACCGACTGTGCGTAGAAGATAGCAGTGACGAGACGAGAGCTTCTCGGCTCCGATCCAACGAAAACGCTTCCCGGATTACCGAGCAAAGCGCGACTACCTCGCGCGTGGCTTTCCACGCCGCTCACTAGACAAAATGTTACAGAATACGCGCGTCGCCGTTGCTGTCACCGTCACACGTACGCCGCATTACCGCCTCGCGCTAAGCCCCTATCAGACTACGGAATTGCCACTGGGATCAGATTGAAATTTCACCAAACGCAGTAACGTTTATTAATCTCAACTTTAGTAACTTTGACTCTAACTGGTCAAATTTCAATCTAAGCTCAATCTCAATCGTAGCCCGATACGGGCTTTAGGCGAATTATTAGTCGTTAGTCACTATATTTTCATACTTCTGACTGACCATTTGACAACTCATTGTAGACCAGGCCTTAGTCGCGTTACGACACGGCTATTCAAATCGATTTACGACCAACGAAAGGGAAAGCGGGTCGATAGTAGCGCATTACTATATTAATTATCCATACAATCGTCGGATATATTCGTACAACAATTGTGTGTATGTGTGTATCTGTATAGACTGTAATCTCTCTTGCTAATTACCTTATTATATAAATGGACTAATTTCTTACATACAGCACTACTTTAATATCACTCGGTAGCTGCTACTCTTGATACATGTAACTCAAGTTTCTATTTCACCAATTTCGTCAGAGATGAGGATATATATATATATATATATATATGTAATTTCTTTGATATAAATCGTGATTCTAGCGTAACCAAGCGAGATTATTTGATTCGATCGATAATAAAAGGAGAGAAAGTTACACGTGGATATTTGTTTGATAGAAAGTACTCAGGCTTTGCAATCATAAATCTCTTGATACTTTTTTATACCTTCTCAATTGGTATACTTGGTATCGTAAATTGCATTATAGTTTTTCTCTTAAAACAGACAGATATTGTATACTCGGTTAAAGGATACATTTCTCTCTCTCTCTCTCTACACGCGACGTGTGACTTTACAAGCACGAAAAAGAGTGAATTTTCTACCTTTCCACAAAGCGTATGATCAGAAGCCGAGTCTGGAAATGTATACGATAATTTCATTAACGACACATCTAACGAGATATCTAATGTAAAAAGATTGTGCATTTTATATATTGCTTTGAACATATCGTAAACGTTTAAGCTATGATTGAATGAAACCATCAAGTATAACAACGTTTGTAGATAACTGTACAAAATGATGGAAACACTCTATTGCGTGTATGTACGGACCTATGTCGCGGGTCTAAATTTTCTTCTGCAATTAGGACAAACGGCCTGCAACATAAACAAGTAGAAGCATGAATTTTTCTGCGTCGTACACAAGCTCATATCTATTTGATATTAGTGCATTTTGGATTTTACCCCAGGATCGTATTTTGTCAATTCATTAATGCAATCCTTGTGAAAATTATGTCTACAAGGACGCAATTGTATCACATCCGAATCAACTAACGCATATTGGCAGATGGAACAATTGATTGTGTCATCTTTACTTGTCGTGAGGTCTCTTCGGTCTTTACTTTTCGAACAGTTCGCTGAACTTCTTCTATTTAACAGTGCACTGAAAGTAAAGATCTCTTGTAATACCGCAGTGTCCTAAAGTGTTGTAACAGTCTTGAGAAAAGTAAACGCAATGGTTCTACTACGTTGTAAGAGAGAAAAGGAGACGATTAACGTGCGCAGAGATTGATACTTATGCAGGTGTATATATATATATACTTTTCAGTAGAGTGTGACGACGTCGACCAAGAGCGGTCTTCGTAGTGGTCTTCGGACGATCTTCCGTTTCTCGAATACCCCGAATACTGTCCATCCGAGCGGTTGTTTTCGGTGAACACATAATAGAGAAAAGTCGCTATCCCAACTCCAACTCCGACAAGTAATACTAATCCCGGGTACGTCATTTTCATAACATTTAAGCGACACGCGTATGATCGACGTATCTATCGCTCATCTTCATGTTTTGTGATTTTTGTGACGCTTGTGCTATATCTACATCTCATATACATTCGATCAAGTGTGTCTAATTAGCTAGAGAATCCCGCGTTTTTCATCAATCTCAATCACTTTCTATCAGATTCTTGTGTAATAATAACGGAAACGAAGCATCACATATACACTAATCCTAACCTAACCACACGGGTAATGTCAACAGGCTTGCTAACTAAACGAATTGAATCTTCTCTATAGTACGGGCAATAAGTATAGTGGCGAGCTTGCGCTTGTCCGACATTACGTGTCCAATAACATTTAACTTTAAGGACAAAAATATCGTCGACTAAAGTTCCTAGGAAAGACGTTTCTCTATTGGATATTAGACGTCGGTACATTGAACGCGCGGTGTTTTCTTTTGTAGATAAGTAGAAAATTCATTACTATCAAATGTGTTTCAAAAATCCTTGAGTAATGTAATAGAGGAAAGTCAGGCATTATCAGTTGATTACACTATACATGCCCTTGGAGCAAAATCTGTTTGGTGGAAAATTCATTCTTAGATTGTGTAATTGTTGCGAAGAAAAGATTTCTGGATTAGATCAATAAAATAAGGCTTTTGAGATTTTTAGATATTCGATACATAATTTTTGGAATATTATTAACATTTCACACTCAATAAAAACTTTATATCTAACTTTAGACAATCAGCTGTTAATTCGTCCAGAGAAATTTTTAACATTTGGAATTGAGTAAAATTGTATAAACAACCATTTCAAGAAAAAGGAAAGACATTATTTCGTTTATTTCTTTTTAATAATCAATTTCTGTTAGGACAAAAGGAAGTTGATGGGGGAAAAACAATAAAGTGTACAATAATAGGAAGTACATTTTTATTATTATTTTATTATAAAGGACAGTACGTTACAGACACCGTTTTTGAAGGTACTGACGTGCAGTCTTGAGAGATTCTAAATAGACTCTGTACTCCTGTACATACAAGACTATATTTATTACAAAGTAAGATTCTTTCTATTTAGTTTATGATATTTACAAAGTCAAAGAAAAAAAAATAATTTTTCTAGTGCTTTCCCTGAAAGAGCGATCGTACGACTTGTTATTTAGACTTTTTACAAACACCAATTGCTCCACTAAAATGTAATTATTAATCCTTTGGACAAATAATTTGTGTGAGAAAGGTTATACTAAAATAACATCTTTTAGAAATAGACGAGGTCAAGTAGAAAAATATTAGAAGCTCGGAGAAAAGGAGAAGAGAGAATTTAATGAGGATATTCGCTACTTTGTCCAATTTAATATAATATGCATTTTCGATTAATATTTGCATGTCAAATAAAATACCAAGTTTGATAATTCGAAGCTAAAGTGTTCCCAGTGAAAACAGCCTGATCAAAGTGATGTCAAAATGCCATCAAATTGATGAGCGATATGAGTGGACAAAATGATGATAATTTAACTGCAAGACGTCCCATGCCTTGATGGTGACTTAGACTTTCGATGTTTGTTCAAAAGTAAACAATTACTTTCTACAGGAATAAGTGCAAAACTAAAACAAAATTATATTGAATATAAATACATATTTATATACAGGATGAGTCATCTAACATCTGACGACCTTAAATAAATCGTAAAATACTTGCTCTATGAAAAAATTGTTGAAACGCAAGATGAAAGATGTATATGCAACAAGTCAAAGAAATATCGAAGAAACTTATACAGTTAAAATAGAAAAATAATTGATATGGCAAAGTGAATTATGAGAATTTGGACGTCAACATAATATGTTTGAGTTTTTCTTACATAACACTACAATTATCAAATAGACATCTATTTTCACCTTTCCACATAATCTTTTATCGCGTACAGCGTCAATACAGATAGTGTCAAATAACGATTTTGATGTCATACCGACATCATTTTAACTAGGCTGATGTTTTCACTGGGTTATCGTCAACGCCACGCTTAACATGTATATACAATCTATTGCCAGTCATTGGAATGTTTATATTACAAGCTAATAATGAGAGAGATGAGTTTCAATTTTATTTGATGATCCTTTGCTTCTTCATCTCTTGCTGATAAGAAGAATAAAATGGGTTTTACTAATTTTCACGCGAAACGGTCGATATATTATTTATATCTGTTCAAGATCTACCGATTGTTATCTTTTTTTTATAACTGAATTGATTTACTATAACGTAAGACGTTGAAAACAGTATTAATTAGTCTTGTAACGCGTTATTGTAATCATCAAGTGTTCATATTAATATGAGCACCACGTTGAGTAATCTTTGCCAAGATATTTTATATCTGGCAAGACACACATTTCATGGAAAATCAAGTCATGTATCTCGAAAAATATTAGTAATAGAAAAAGAGTTAGAGTAAAATCTTTTGGTCCCGTAGTCACTGTTACATAGACAAAAGCCAAATTATATAATTGTTTCCAATAGCAAAGAGGCATGTGTAAACTTGTTAAGTTTTTTAGCGAGAGATTTGTTAAATAAAAATATTACAGCGTACATTTTTGAAATGAGTCTGACAAAAACAAGGAGATGCTTTATAGTTAAAAATCAGAAGCTAATAATTTGTTGTTTTTAGAGAGGCCTTCTGAGAAATGTTACAAAGTTGGCAATTTATGAATACTTGAGCTACCGATCAAAGGATCATTTCTCTTTATCGCAACAAGAAATAATTGCTTTTGATTGCGGTTCTCTTATGTTTCACAGAAAATCTTTTCCAATACTTGTATTGATTATCGGAAAGAGAATTGCGTGATATATTGTACGTTAATCGACGTATAAACGGGGCAATCTAGGAAATTGTAACGTGGATTATAATCCCAGTAAACACCAACTGACCGATTGGAACTGACGGTTACACATGTATTATAATTTCCTATTCAACAATGTGACTGTTATGTACAACATGTGTTATATTGCATTTATATTGTTGAGTGAGAAATTGATGTTATGTAACTGTTAGCTGGTGTTTAATCGGATATTATTATAAAAGGTATACGCTGCAGAAATGAAATAAAATAAATTTTTCTAAAAGCCGGTGCGGAAGCCCTTTCATCTGAAAAATTTTATAAACTGCAATAAAGTAAAAAATGCTTTTCCCTCCGACTCTCTTTCCATTCTTAAGACTAGTCAATATACATGACTGGTTTCTTCTTGCAAAATTACCTGCGTAGTATGTACGTTTACAAAGAAGTCACGACAAAATCTATGTACACGTATATTGCTTGCGGAATACATTGATCTTTTTCTCGCCAATTTTCTTATTTATATATTTCTTTTCTATCGAACGAGTCAGATGCTATCTAATTTGTCACGAATATCCAATGGACACAATTAGCTTTTGTCGCATCAACGGCGTCAGACAGAATTAGATAAGGAATCTTGTATCAGCGATTGTTATTTAATTTCATATCGACGTGTTTACATTACAATACTACGGTAGTGTCGATATTATATGTATATATATAGCCAATCTTGAGACGAGAGACTGTGTCTTGAAAATTGCACATGTAAAAGGACGTTTTTCCTGCAAGATTTCTTTAACACGAATAGAACATGTACAAGTGGAGTCTCTTGCGGCGCATTACGCTGACCAAGTCGTAATCGTAGCCGGATTTTACCCCACGTTGCTTTTTATGAATCTCAACTCTTTTCTTCAAGAGCTCGGGTGGTGACCGAATATATAGTATGTATATATTCACAAGGCATTAACTTGCTCGTTAGTGTGATTACGCGAGCGAAAATGCAACAACTTATTTAAATCGTGGCGATATGAATTGATGTTAAGTACACGTTTCGTAGATATTTAGCGATCTACAATAATCTACATGTAGATATAGATTTGAGAGTCACAAGTCGTTTCTTCATTCCGGCGCGGCCGTAGGAGCCTCGTCATCAATCTCGTAATCTTGAAGCACATCGGAGCACTTGATCGAGGAGATATCTCTTGAGATATTTTTCAGGCGTGATGAGAAGGATTCTTTTAGCTTTTGTGAAAGTCAATTGTTGGAATCGCGCTTCTACTCACGCATCACGGAATCGAATCGCTCGTTCTCGCCGTGGCCCTGTTCGGGCCGATGTGTGCCGTCACATACCGCTACTGGGGAGACCCAGTCCACTTCCGGTCGCACATACGCCGCCGTCGCTGCTCTGACTGACGCTGCTGTAGCTCACGTTACTCGCCTGCCCTCCCGTTGCCATTCCGGAGATGTACTGAAACAAAATGACATAACAATTATTACGCTCTCCCAATGACTCTTTCACCATCTCGAGAAAATCGAAGTAGTACCAAACAGGTTTTACACGCTTTGCAGCGTGTAAACTTGCTCCGTTCTCCTCCATTCCTCTATAGAAACATATATATGTATCCTTCGATTGGGACAGAAATAGATTTTCGATAACTAGCAAAGGTAGCGAATTTACACAGACAGAATTTTGCGTCCGGCCGTTCCAATTGTGTTCGTGCTCTTCGCCATTACATTCTACCTTCCTTCCCACATTATTATGTCCGCCATTGGCGAGGTGCTTGCAGTGCGTGAGAAATGAAAAACGGTGGATTGTCATTAGCAGTCGACAGTAGTAAATTTGTTAAATCATTTAATTCATCTCCCGATTGTGTACGTGTGTGTGTGTGTGTGAGATGACTCGACAATTGGTGTCTTCACCCTCGCGAGTTTCCGGACATACATAGCTGCGTAGCTTGAGTATTTTCTTAAAAATTCCGTATTTGTTTTCCGCGGAAGCCGAGCACTTTTATCCGACGGGACGATCGGTTCCTCTCTCCTGTCGTCGTCCTAGGGACAATCGATCCATCGGCTTCGCCTCAAACGCAACCAATCTCTCTGCGCTCGTTGCTTCCCTTTAAAGGTCGCCACGGATCAGCGACAAGCTTTACACTTCACGCTCATACCCCGTGTACACATGGCTTTGCGCCGAATCGTGCGAATAGTGCGGTCGAAGAGACAACCCCAGGCTGAATAGGGAGAGGGTCTAGGTGGTTAAACGGTTTTTCGATAGCTCTTGGCCGTAAAGCAAATCATTCGATATTCGGTCAGCCGTGAAAAAAATGCTACCGCAAATGCGCGGACGAGTCGTGTTTCAAATTTATAGTTTACCGACAAAGTGAATAAACTGGGCAAAATGGATGGGTGTTTACATATCTTTTGTGGCACTCTTCTCGCCTTTTCGCCTTTAAACGCCTTAAACGTCCACGATAACGTAATTGCTCGCTAATCGATATTTTCGCCAATTTAATTAACAATGTGTCGCTGTTAAAGAGGGGATTTCGTCGACAATATATATATGTATTTATCGTTGATTCGTGAGAGAGATCAATTTATAAAATTAGCTATTCCGTATATAGCCCGCGCGATAACTCACGCGAAAAAGTCAAGTTTCGCCTTTGTCTTTCGTCTTTCGTCTTTCGTCCTGTCTCATCCTATCTCATGGGATAGTGACCGCATCAGAGTTTTCTCGTTTGTTCTATCGGGTATTGAATTCCCCAAGGTCAAATGATGCTCCTTATTTTTGTCTTCTCCCACTTTTATCCGATATATATCCCGCGTCCGCGACTTTCCTTCTGGTAACGCGACCGCGAAACTAAAAGTATCTATGTAGGTTATTGGAGATAGTACGAGGTCGCGCGTTTATTTTAGATTTTTCAAACGCGGACGTGTATCAATTTTGCCTCGTACCCACGATATAATATTTTAAGACTTTTGGCATCGATATTCCCCAATTTTATCTAATTGTATGCGCACGAGTGCTGCGAGATTTCTGTCATCGTCATCGATCCTTTATGCCCTGCTATGTGTTGCACAAATAGAAACTTTTCGCGATAAAAATGTGGAAAACCTCACACGGTCTCGCACTCCAATTGTCTTCTTGACGGCGTATCGCGCGTCGAAATATGAAATATCAGCAATATTTTTGCGCTCGAGGAAGTAGTTTGAACGAAAAGCTCAACGCATCACGAGCACTGTTGTCGTTTCTAATATCTGCACAGTCGCTTACGTTCTTTATGTCATCAAATTTTTACATCTTTCAAGTAGCGCATCCTTCGTGCTCTCTGATTATAGGCAAACTTTTCGAGGCAATTCGTACGAAATATAAATATACGAGATCTCGCACGAAAATATTTACGTTTTGTGTTACGGAATGGATAGATTGAATATATAACTTTTCGAATCATCGGTTCATATCGGAGGGAATGCTATAAGATGGGAAGAAGAATAAATGCGCGTGCATTTTTTATACTCCAAAGTTCTCATTATTCGCATTCTTTCGCTAGTTTAAACTTATACGATCTCGAAAAACTGCGGTTGTTTTTATAAAAGTTTTGACCTTTCTCCATATTCGCGATGTCAACGATCGATAAAGCTATACTGTTCACATAACATACTTAGATATATCTTGTTACTTGGAAGAAATAATCTGTAAATCGAAATTAAAAGTATAAGACATCACCCTTGAAGAAAATTACCAATGAGGAAAGTACAATATCTATAGCGAGAAAGTGCATCGTTAGATAATGAACAGTGCCTTGTGCAAGTGCGTGTTTACGATCAAGTGTCACACATTTACTAGTAAAAACATACCGAGAGTTTATATTCTATGGGAATGCGTTGATATTCGTTGATGTTCGTTGATCTTTGATATGTAAGGGTCTTGGAAAACGGACTGAGGAGGATCGTGATTACTTGGAAATCAGTCGCTAAACTATATATACGGCTTTAACTGTGTTGCATTAAGGACGAGGGAAAAGCGACATAAACAGAAATAAAGAAAAGGTCTCGAGGGGAATTTCACGATCAACGATCGACGACCAGCTCGCGATGATATTCCATTGTTAAATGTAGGTTTGCTCGCCGGAATTTTCTCGACTTCCCCGTACGTGATGGAGGGAATACGCGGAGTAGTACCGTCCGGATGCGAATTTCTGAAAAAAGGAATATAATAAAAACGTTCCCGTATCTAATAATTAATCGTTAAGTGTGTGACACATGTGACGCGTCGCTCCTTTCAGCATTCCTATTGACGCTTCGATTCCAGTGGAATTTTATACATTTCTTATGTCATCGCGTCAGCATACGTTAAACAGATTATGGTAAAACCATAATACAGGCAATCAACTTTTAAAAAATGAAAAATTGCTAATCAACATCACGCGGTAGATATTTATTACATCAAGTTATATGGAGGGAATATTTATTGGTATGTTATTAACGACATACCTTAATAATTCACCGCACATTTCACTGCCAAATTGCATGTGCGCGCTATCTAACAACCATGTTACAATATAATATCTATTATCGTTAACTCGGAAATTGCTTATTTCTCTTGTCCTAGTCTCTATCTCTTCTTGGCAAAGTAACAGTGCATCAATTACAGTAGCGAAACTTTTAATATTCGACGTGCACCTTTGTTAAATTTGTTAGTTTAATTGTCACAGTAGAAGTTTATGTGCAAATAAATTGCATTAGTAAAGGTGCAGTTTCCTCGACATTTCTCGACATAAACTATGGGGCATTTATTTACATTACGCTTTTCGTTTCAATCAATCGTGTCAAGCCCGATCTTTTCAACATGGGTCTTTTCTTATTTGTTCATTCGCCATTGTTTCGATTTGTGAATAAAAAATATCTTTATAATTTAATTGCTTATGTAAGGGTAATTTACGAAGGGCACTAACGCTAGATGAATTTAGGCAAGATTGTTCTAGTACGAAGTAGAAATGGGTCGAAATTAAAAATTAGGCCGGTATTCATAGTCACATCTTACATTTAAGTTTAACCTAAGATGCTGTATGAAATATTTAATTGACTACAAAGTATCTAAAGATGATCTTAATATTAATCATCTTAAATACAAGACCTGATTATGAATACTGTTCTTAGTTTGGGGGCTGTGTATGCTATTCAACATTCTCTAATGTCTTGCTTTAAACTAATAATATTTATTTCAAAAAACGATAAATGTTTATATATATATTTAAAGGCAAATTAAACTCACCTGACTTGGTTTACACCTGAATGCTGGCTGATACCGCCGTTTCATTCGTCTCGGGCAACAGTAGCATAAAATTCTGACGAAAGCTCTGTAACAAAAAAGAAAATGATACCGCTTGCAACATTAACCAAATTGCGAATCGCACGACGTGATAAGATTATGATCGCACGAGAAAAGTATTTATTTGCATGAATTTCTGTGCTTGTATGGCCATGGACCACTATGCAAATTAATATCTCGATCAGATTTGCGCTATGCGACATAGACAAGTGCGTTTATGCAATGTCACGACGCAATGTCGTGACGCCAAGTGTGGCTTTTAACGCCAAGATTGCATGACTGCTGCATTTTTTCAAGTATCGTGTGTACGAATATTTGCATAAAGGCCATGGCGATGAAAATGTAACACGCGATCAATGCTCGCACGTGCATTGCCTTCTTTCGATGTAGTAGTGCAATACAATTGAAAATGTTGTCAATTTTTATGTTCAGCACTCGATTTTAGGCAGAAGGTCTTGTTGCCAATAATTTAATTACTTGTAAAAACTGCAAACACCCTTTTCGCGTTATGTCCGTCCGCGTATACGTATATTGTGTATATTATGTCGTATACGTACAATGTACCGATAACAGTCCGGATAAGTAGTCTACGTGGCTAAATGGATGATAAACAGATTATCTTTCTAGTGAGTGCACGAAAGTGGCATTACGTGATATTTACATTCTGTGATCCATCTAGAATATGTTACGACGCGAATCGAGTATCCGAGCAGTGTGTACTACTCGACGTCGTTGCATTTCAAAGTGGTTATTGATGCGGTACGCGTGACGCCTCAAGTGTCCAGGAAACATGGATAATATTAAATTGGACTTTTATCGGCCGCAAGACTTTCATCCACGTCGCATCTCTTTTATTGCGCTGATATTTATGGCTTTTGTTACCGAGGTACCGTCGCAACGTGCGACCGATCGATCTGTTATCTTGAAAAGTCTTATAGAAAGCCAAAATCAGCGTGACGAAGCGTTGAAGAACTTAATACCTTGTACGGCGACATTTATCGAGGAACACTTTGAATATCCGGTTGGAATATCACTCTTACTACCGGGTGTGCCGCAAGACATTTCCGCTGTGATAGAACCATTGCTGGACGAATTACGTGTTACAAGTGCGATTTATACATTAAACACCAGTCTGACAAATATAACGCACAACGCTATGACAAACGTTGTTATTTTGTCAGAGGGCGGAATCGCTCTCGAAGCGAACGATTCCTCCTTTGTCAATTCCTGCAAGCATTGCAATTTTATAATAGTGCTAACGAATCCGTTCACCGATAAAGAAAACTTCTTGATAGAAGCTGGTACGCTTGTACAGCAAATGTCACTGCGAACGATGTTCAAGCTCGAGATATTGGCGTCAGTTGGAGATTCAGTTCTGCTCGCCAGTAGCCTTCCGGTCCGGATCAACGAATCGTACGCACTTGCCGAGCCAGCGTTTTCAGGCAGATGTGAACAGCAAGCTACTGCAATTCGATGGCAGCGCTTTACAGATAAAACGCAACCGTTACTCGACGCTACCGTGAATGCGGCAATGTTCAATAATTTTCCATTCACGTCTTTCGTCAACGACACCAATTATCTGCGTTTTGGTGGAATCGAAGGCTTAATGGTGGAAGAAATTGCACGTAGCATGAAAATTAAACTGAAGAGGGAGAAGCTCGAATGGATGCACAGGACTACGCTGGACACCGAGATACATCTGAGACTTGATAATGCGACCAACGATTTAGTGTTCGGTGGACTCTTGTGGGATTTCAGTCGAAAAGTGACGTACACGACTTGTTACGGTATGGTGCATATCTCATGGATAATACCGACGGAAACGAACGTTTCTCTACGTGGCTTGATAGCTCCGTTCGACCCCAAGATTTGGTACGCCATAATTTGCGTTCTGATTGCCGGTGGACTCGTAAAACTACTTCTCATTCGTGACATTACATTTTTGGACATCGCAGGATTGATTCTCGGTGTACCAGTTCGTCAGCCGACGAAAGCTTCCGGCAAAATTCAATTCATGTCTTGGTGCTTATTCGGATTTTTTCTCTCGCAACTATATCTATGTTCGTTGGCTGATCATCTGATTAGCACGTCGGATATGCAGATGGAGACTATGGAGGAATTAGCTAACTCAGGGCTAAAAGCAGGCGGGACTCAGCGATTCGCGGAATTGTTAGAAACGCCCGATAAAGCTGACATGGATGACCACGTTGGAAAAATTATTCGTGAGAAATTTTTTATTCTTGAGCAACAGGATTATAACAAGCAGATCTCGGATCTTATCCAGGGAAGAAATACTAGTTTGGCTCTTGTCGTCATGTTGAATTTGACACGTACTCCTACTAGCAATATAGGATATGCTCATATTATAAAAGATACCGTGGGCAGTTATCCGTTAGCCTTGGCCACTCGGCAAGAATTTCCGTATTTGGCAGAATTTAATTACAAGATTCAATTGCTCGTTCAAGCTGGTCTCATTGACTTTTGGGCAAACCTATTAAACAAAAGGCATCACGTAGCGGGAAGCGAGGAAGACGATAATTCCAAAATTGACAAAAATGACATCGCACCAGCTTTTCTCCTTTTGATCATAGGCTATCTTGCTGGATGCTGTTTGATAATTATAGAAGTAATTTTCTATCCATCCAAATTGCTTCTATAAATAAACGGATGACCTGTTTCAACTGTCTTGTGACTATCACGAATTTTTTATTCTATAATCGTGTAAGTAAATGTACCTTCTATTTCTACTGAATAAGTTGATACGATTCTTCATTCCTTGAAATGCGATGAGATATCGAAAACATCACGAGTTACTGTTTACCATCTGTATAACGTGTAGTAAGCTTGCAATCGAGAAAGCATATGTTATATAATGTACCAACTACATTATTAAAAAATAAAACTACCAATGAAAGAGCTTCATCTTTCATTTCCTATTTATATTTTTGCGATCGCTGTATTTTGAATCATGTTACAGCATTCAGTATGTAGTATGCACATACATATAGAGTATCTCACATCTTTCGTTTTATCCACTTGCTTTTTGAATCAGACGTTCTTATAAAAGATTAATATATCTACGTCATGTCAAAACTTTGGTGTCCGATATTAAGTAGTTTTAAAAAGATTTGGATGTTTTATAGCAAGATTATCTCGATTGAGTGAGATACAAAAAAATAAATAAGATTAAGCACGCGCGCGCGCGCGCGCGTGTGTGTATGTGTGTGTGCATATCATTTATACACGATTTTCTATCGATATCTCATTTGAATTGAATGTTATGAATCGATATTCTAACGTTTAATATTTCTTTCGTTTAAAGATATCTTTGTCACATATTTTGAAAATTTTTCTCGGTTATACGATAACTATCTTGGCTCATTAACCGTTCATAATAAGTCTATCGAGATTCCGCGGAATATTTAACCACGTCTCCCAGATAAAATAGCTTCGCAGCGAGTTAATTAGAAAAGTTCCCGGCTAATTTCATTAAACCTCTCTCTGTTTAGCTTACTTAAGAAGGTAAAATTTTAAGAGGTGAGATGTCGATTTTTAAATTTACGTAACAACGTTATTGACAATAATCTATTAGGTTGGTACAAAGGATTTTCGTATCTGTCAAATAAAGTTGCAAACAATTGCAGCAAATACAATCGAAGCGAAATTGTCGCCAATGGTTACAATATATTTCTCTTTGGTTAACAAATTTGTTTTTAATTGTCCTTTTGAAGAATTTCAAACTTCCAACTTTATATAACACAGATGTTGATAGAAAATCGACGAATCTATTGTCTTAACCGAATAATTTATGTTACTCCACGGTTATTGTTGTTGTAATTGTTTGTAATATACATATGTATATCATATACAAAACGTTCAATAAATATAATTAATTAAATGACAAAATCTTGGGAAACTCTCTAAATGTCTTTCAAGTATAATTCATAACGAAATACGTGCAAAATATTATAGTACATTTCATTCGAGAATTCCAAGATTAAAATTTTTTTTAATTAAATTTTGTGAAACGTTTATAATACTTAAAATAAATATTGTATATAACGATATAGATGTGCATTTGTAGCAATCGTTTTGAAAAAGAAAAGGTTATTTTTAATAATTTAAGTTTCTTATAAATTTAGCCAGTTACTTAACACTTATTATCGAGGTGTTTTCTGCAGATGTGCTTGGTTGTAGTTATTCATGTTTCATGAAAAATTGAAAACAAATCCTTTTTTACTTTACTATTCCGTGTCGGATTTCGTATTTAATCAAATGTGATATCGTGATGCTTACTCAATCCTGCGTGCGATTGATCGTTATTGGATATTTCAACAGTATTTGCTTTTAAAGAATACGTTTTGCTGATGAAAATATTAGATGCGATATTGACGTTATTGAATTCTGAAATGTTAGCGTTGGTTATTTTTTGCACCGTTGTAATCGACGCTTTTATATTAATCCGATTAAAAATTAATTGTATGCTGAAAACTATTTGGAAATATGTGTTATGTAAGATTTCAATTTCAATCCTACTTTTATAGTATTATTAGCTAATTTAGTGTTCGAAACAAGCGTGGTGCATGCAATATACACTATCATCTTTAACTTAGGAAATCATTGAAATATATTTCACTTGTGTCTTTTTAAAGTTTTAACAATACCACAATAAGTTATTAATGTAATAACTTTCAATGTGGCAATAAGTTTCAATGAATAAAATAGAAATAATGAAAAAGTGTACAAGTATGTGTGTAACGTTAGTTTCTATCATTTTCATATATTAGTGCATTAATAGTAGAGAAAGTAACTCTCCTAACACAGTGAGAACATCGATTCGACATTAGTGTTCTCGCTTTTAACACCAGCAACCGGAAGGAAGGGAACCAAGTTAGGTTTATCCTTTTCTTTTTATATCATAGGGTTATTACACCATCGATCATACAATCAGATTACGGTGCGACACATTCGATGTTATTTCGCGGACTTTTGTGTCAAGGAAAAAATCCGAGAGTAAGATGGCATCGTTAATCAGAGCGAATCCAAGCATGATTTCCGGTCATCGGGTCAATATTGACGACAAAACGAACCAAACTGTGTGGACGAAAGGTCCCGTTCGCCCGATTGGCGCGAATGCTCGTGTAATCAGTTATTGGCGTTGAGTTTACGTTCTAATGACAGTGAAACGTGCGCTGAATGCATTTCTGCCGGAATGCAATCGGATTGGAGAGCGCGACATACCACACCGGAAATCGATGTCGGCATCATAATGAATATAAACGTATAAACTTACTTTCAAACTTACTACATAAACAGTCGGTTATCTCGTAAAAGAGATTTCATCAATCGTTCATTAATAGAATAACACTAATTAATTGTATGGGGAAATGTACTCATGTGTATCAAGTAGTACCAATGAAGTTAGTATATACTGTATATGTAGCAGTTGCTGGAGAAAGTCGTAAGAACTGCGAGAATGTTATCTGCGAAAGTTTAAGGCTTAATCTCGTACATATAATAATTGGGAAGAACTTGGATGGTAGACAGCCGAAGAGAATGAAAGAATGTATTGAAATATACGTAGTAAATATATGAACTGTGTAGTATTCGGTGGAAGTGGAATTTCCAAGTCGATTTTATTCTCTTAGGATTCTACGCGTTACGAAAACGTATAATCCAAGCCGGACCAAAGTTCATAGAGGAGCAAACTGAGATAACGGAGTTAAGAAAGAGAAGTAGGGAACCATAGGGTGGGCTCCGCAGATTTACGGCTACGGCTTACCAAACCTGATCTTACCTTGTTCTACCCTCCGTCGCGCTCTCGTTCCTTCCCTTTCCCACTTATTGCTTTTAGTCAGGCGCGACGAATCTCTTCGTTTTTACTAACAAGTAACGGCGAGATATATACAGACGTTTTGGCGCCGAATGTGAGGCGACACGACGTCTCGACGATGTCGAATCCAGATCTTGGCGACTATGCACTGCGCCATTTATATAGATCTCGCTTTCATTTTTATCTTTTTTTTTCGCGACATGGATATTCCGCATCGTCGATCACAAAAGGACTCGTTAAGGAAAAGTCAATTACTTAACAAGACCTTGGCATACTTGGCTACTTTCGGTTTTAACCAATATTAAGATACAACGGTATGAGATTATTTAAAAAACTAAATAAATTGCACAGTTTAATCCTCCATTATTGTATAGATACGATAATTTCGATGAACTGGATATTATTGATTTATTGACTTAATAAAGAGCGAGGTAGTAGCGCATAATATGAGGGGTGGTTATAGTCAAACTACAAAAAGTGATAAACTCCTTCATACTATTATACAAAAAAGTTTACTACGTACCGTTTATTTCTTCACCCACTTTCATGGGTTTCGTTCATGTTCTATTGCATCTCATAATGTACGATACTTGTACTAAGAATACAAATATATAATACTTTTTTTTCTTTTACAATTTAAAAAGTAAAATATGTTATTTGAGATTATGCGAGAAAAAGTTTGGCTTGCGTCTTGTTTCAATGAATTTTACATTATTGTTAGAGATTTGATAACTAGCGATCGATAGTGCGATAAAAATTTAACATTCTTTCAACATTCTCATTCAGTTGTACTTTAGTCCATGTTGAATGAGAATGTTGAAAGAATGTTAAATTTTTATCGCACTATCGATCGCTAGTTATCAAATCTCTAACAATAATGTAAAATTCATTGAAACAAGACGCAAGCCAA
>NW_011967135.1:173140-211295 GCF_000949405.1 Vollenhovia emeryi
GATAACTAGCGATCGATAGTGCGATAAAAATTTAACATTCTTTCAACATTCTCATTCAGTTGTACTTTAGTCCATGTTGAATGAGAATGTTGAAAGAATGTTAAATTTTTATCGCACTATCGATCGCTAGTTATCAAATCTCTAACAATAATGTAAAATTCATTGAAACAAGACGCAAGCCAAACTTTTTCTCGCATAATCTCAAATAACATATTTTACTTTTTAAATTGTAAAAGAAAAAAAAGTATTATATATTTGTATTCTTAGCGACTGTTGCATACAAATTGATATTGACCGTACCAGATGCCGAATAGAAAACGGCAAGTAGATATTGTTCTAAGAAGGAGACATGGATGATGTCGATTATTTGAGAAACAATAAGGGAAAATCGGCTGTTCCTGAATTCGGAGTGTCTTTATGAGACTCTGGTGACCTGGTTTCGCTCGGTCCACCTGCTGATAGAATCTTGTTTCCGTATTTTGAAATCCAGATTAACCTTGATTTGTATCTTTTTCCATATCAGTGCATCGTGTCAACGTCTTTGAATCAACGAGTTTGATACAACAGATGGACAAAATGATATGAATAATAATATACTGTAATAGCTTTTTGTTAAAATTTCTCACATGCTTATTTCGTATTATCACACACAACTACACTACATTATACCCACGCGCACACGCGCGCAAAAGAAAGAGAAAACTATACGTAGAGACGAGAAAGAGTAATCGTGTCCAGTTGGGAGAAAGCAAATAAGTTTGAAATGTAATATCGTAGTTAAACACAGTTTTGTATAGTAAATAACACTGCAACAACCTTGTCTTTGTGCGTTGTTGTCATGGTTTATCACGGATTATTTGTTGGAACGTAGGGGATTTTTTTTTAATGTCAGCTTATAGAAACGTAGAGAGACAAAGTAGCGTTGACAGAGAGATGAAATAATCCACGCGATATACAATGCGAAGTAAAAGTTTGAAAATGTGAAATTTGAGATTTTACGAACTCGGGGAGGCAGATTACTCTTCCGGTTTCACAGTAATGCCGCTTTTGTTTGAGTGCGACCAATTCATACGTTTTATGCTTGAAAGTTTTTATCTTTTTAGACGACATGAATGCGATAATATTTAAATTCTTGCATAATTTAAATGTTGTTTCTTTTGCAAATTAATTTTTTCCCTGTAGTCAGTAAAATCTTTTTCTTTCTTATAATTTCTTTGGTCATGGAAAATCTCGGAAGAATCCACATCTATTCCAGCTGAAGCGGAACGGAACGTGTACCTACATTCGCATCCTCGGTATACTTGCAGAAACTTTTAATTACATCATACTCGAAAGGTCTTGGTTAATTTAATGAGAAACTCTCGCGCGCGTATTGTCCTCCGCAAGATAAACAACGAATCGCGGTAAATTACACGGTAAGCTAAAAATTGGATCGATTCAAACTTTTACCGAACATAAAACTTGCCATTAATTGTGTGCGCCAGAGTTGGCGTAATAATGTAATCAGAATGGTGAGTTTGTTTGCGAGGATTGCGAGATGTAATTCGACGTTGGCTACATGGGACTATTACCGTTTGACAGGAGTTTGATTCGTTATTCTAGCGAAAACAATCGCTAATCGTCGTAACTAGTTGATCGTTTAACGAAGATTCACTTGGCTACTACTCCTGCAATTTTACATATTAAAGATATTGGAAAAAGGATTATCTAGATTATCTCTCCGTCTAAACGGCCCGATTATAATTAACTCGATGCGCGCGGAGGTGTTTCAGGAAACGTGGGACATGGATCAATGCGAGAGCCGGGTTGCGCCGGATTCTTTCGTTCGGACAAAGTGGCTACTTTTCTATCGATGAACAGCACTGATTCGTTATCCTTATTGCTATTGTTGAGGTATCCTTTAGAATCGTCGACTCCTTTTCGCGTAGAAATTGTCACAATTATTCCTTTTAATAATATCCGCTTGTTTGGAACGATCCAACTATCCGTTTTACGACCTAGAAGATAGGCCCTCACAGCCTTGTATTCCATAAAGAAAGCACGCGGTCTATTGATTTTACATTTACCTGTATGCATGGAGTAAATATCCGTGAAGCGTGATAGTTACACGTGGGATTGCTGTACACAACGTCGTTTGGCGTCAGCCAAACCGTATCGGATCTATTCAACGTCAGCGTTACATCGCCCCCATCGAGTAGCGTAATTTGCTTCGCACGCGATTCGCGATTTAACATGCGAACGTGTCCACATGCTGAGACAGATCAGTGCGTTAATCTATTGCTCGCTGCTGGCAAAATACAATGCACAAGCGAACTGCGTCCCCAACGATGTGTTACAACTCGAATTATTATTATTACTTTTTGTTGTATAATAATACACAGATGGAACTGTTTGAGGGTTTATACTATATATCGGGAGGCATATAAGTGTAAAGTAAAGGAAACTCTAAAGAAAATGCTCTCAATTGCCATAGCTGCTATTAAGTCGAGAAGATATTTAAGATGATGAATGCCTTTCACGAGTACCTTTTGGGTGGCGCTCGGCAGAGGCGAGAGAAGAAAATACCGGACCGTTCCACTGAAACTTGAGGCTCATTTCGCGCGGACGAATAAAAGTAATTTGCTAAAGGGTCTTCGCCTAATCCACCCACAATCCCGCTAGCCAAATTCTCTTTTCCTGTCTTCGTGGGAAATCCCTACCGTATATATACCGTATATATACGGTAGGGCGTATATACCCTGACTGTATATACATACGTTTTAAATGGAGATAGCTCCGCGTAGTTGACTTAAAATCGATCTGCAATCTCACGAGTATTCTTTTTCGGCTTTTCTTTCTCTCCTCGAAAATTATCCTCACCATTGGTGGCTCGCTCGATCGAACGTAATACCGTGTGGTTGGTTGGTATGACTCGTAGGGAATGGGACCGATATTCGCATTAGGATAACGGTGACAATCGGGTGACGTTGGGTAAGTCGGGTACGTCAGCGCGTGATGATTGATTGTAAACTACATCCCGCGCTCATAAATCGGTGCGTGATAGTGACATGTAAGCACGTTAATACTCTAGTATTATATTTGCCATATGTACAGAACGGAACGAACGATGGTAATGGCAAACCCGATGCATGTATCTAACGTATTAGGAGCGTGTACGTTATTAAAGAGATGGATGCACCACACGTCGTGGCTACGAATTTGCTCCCCCGTAGCAGAAAGCTACTTTCGACGTATTATACGTATATAATAAATTCACTGAAAAGATTCGATCGAATCGTCGATTATCGTGGCAACGTAGTGGTCGATACGAAAGACAAAAGTCATAGCTAGAGCATGCGAAATTGAATTTGCATTAAAAAAAAAAAAGAAAATAGAATGCACTCACCTACGAAAATCTCTGCTCCAGCAAGCGTATATGACGGGATTCATTCCGCTGTTAATCCAGCCGAGCCAAGTGACGGCCGCAGATACGATTTCTTCCTGCCATATGCACCTCGTGCAGAATCCCGACCATAGATTCACAACGAAGAACGGCAGCCAGCAAATAATAAATACACCCATAACGATACCGAGGGTCTTTGCCGCCTTCTTCTCCTTGGCGAACTTGGCGAGCTTGCGCGAGAGAGAAAAATTTTTGCCTAGGTGCTGTTTGTTGTTGATCCTGACGGAGGGCACTCTGGTGAGACCATTGTTGTGAAGAGCAGTTAACGGTTCCTCGAGATCTTGGAGATCCTCGGGGGTGCTCGAGGCGGTACGAAAAAGATGCCTGGCGTCGGTGGCGTTGGCGGAGGATACACCGCCTCGGTGTATCCTCAGCGTGAGTTCGAGCTCGCCCGAGGCCATCATCACCTGCTTCGTACCGAGTTTCAGACTCCTCGTCTGTATCACGGCGGCGCGATAGATTCTGTAATAGGTGAATACCATCACGAATAGCGGCAGGTAAAAACTGATTGTCGAGGAGAATATCAGGTAACCGAGGTTCGCCGTGAAGGGACACTTGTCTTCCGGCACTTGCTCGGTACGAACGGCACGCCACCACGCTATCGCAGGAAAGGAGATCGCACTCGAACAAATCCATACGATGGCAATTAGAATCGCCGCGCGTTTCCTGCTCATTCGAGTGGGATAGGTGAAGGGATCGGTGATCGCCCAGTACCGATCCAGACTGATGACGCACAGGTTCAGGATGGACGCGGTGGAGAAGAGGACATCCAGCGAGCGCCAAACGTCGCACCAGTCCGTCGTGAAGAGCCAACGGTTCTCCAATACCTCGTACACCGCGCTAATTGGCATCACTACCAGTCCTACCAGGCAATCGGCGCAAGCCAGCGAAGTCACGAAATAGTTTGTAGCTGTGTGCAGATGCCTCTCGCGAAACACCGCGAGGATCACCAACGAGTTGCCGAAAACGGTGGCTACGCAGAAGAGCAACAGAACGATCGCGAGACCGATTCGATCTGTCGCGAGTTCCCAGAGATCCTCATAGGTCTGATTGAACGGCGGATAGCTCGCGTTATAAAAGCTCCTGCCGAGATCGTTGTTTAATGCGTGTGCCTCTTCTTCCCAGTTCAATAAGTAGATCTCGCTGTCATTCATCTTTTACCGTGCGCAGCCGTGTTACTACCACGGTCTTTCGACCGTAATCACCCTGACGTGCGATTGCCCAAGATGATCCTCTTAATTTTCACTAGACGACCAAACGTCAGGGTATTGCCACTGTGCAAACATCTCTCCTTTTCGCACGTCCTCTCATCTCGTCTCCCTGAGATGCCTCCAATCATTACAACGCCTAAGGAGCTTGCTGCTTTTTATTTTACCCTTTCACCCGTTTCATTCTACGATTCGATTGTAAATGCTTACTTTCCCGACATATTTTTAGTAAATCTAATTCATCAAAATGTTTGGCACAACGTGTCTTTCTCGATACGTAGAGCAATCGTCACACAGGCATAATCGAGAGATCAACTTAACATTTCTTCTACTTCCTCAGCAGTATTTTCATTCGGTTAGGGGATTACCTTTCTTTCAAATATCTGAAACAAGCAAACGACCTCGTAAAAGTTTCTCCCTTAAAATAGTGAGAAAAATGCAACCAAAATTTCACTTCAACTACATTACACGATCCATTTAATAAATGTTTCTGTTTTAACTCTAATTTTATTAGCAGTTTTTTAATTGCAATCTTTTCGTGAAAATTTTGCATGTTCACTGATTTCATCAAATATTTTATCGTCAACAATCTTTATGAAATGGTGATTATGTTTATAATTTATTGAATAGATTATTCCAAAGATATTGGTAATATTAAAACAATAGCAATAATTTTACCGAAATGAAGTCGTTATTTGCGGAATATACTGTATAATTATAATATGTAATTACAGATTGTATGATATCATATGGCAACATGGAATATTTAGACATAGGATTCATATATGAAGCACTGCAAAAATGAAGTCGTAAAAGTGTACGCAAAAGTAATATAAAGTCAATCAATTATGATTGAAACAGACAGTAAACTAATATCCTCTAAAAGTATAGCGAATCTCATTTTAAGCTTTTTCTTATTGTCTAAGTTTGAAATAAAGTTGTAAAGTGCTGAATAGGATATATGCAGAGTAGGATATGAAAAAGATTCAAGTATCGGCGTTCAAAGTGAGAACATGGGTTAATTTCGGCTTTGATACGCATGCAGATGTTTATCGCTGTTTGACCAAAGCAGTTCTGATCGTAAAGCTAAACCAACGATAGTATAGCTTACAATTAGTTAGGTTTGCGCTTAGATCCTGTTTCATCTACACATATCCTAATACAGCGAAGCCGAGTTCACAGTGGCTGTAGAGATCAAGTAGTCTTAGTTATCCCGCGTTACAACGCAATCGCTGCTGCGGATTAATGATAAAGCGGTCAAAATAAAGACCAACACGTGAATTAACGTAATCTAATTTTAAACGAGTTTCCTCGCCTCTATTATTTTATTGCCCAAGAATGACAACTCCATTTTGTACCAGAGACATGACGTCTGAGAACTTTCCCCTTCAAGATATTATCTCTTTTGAAGTAATATTAAAGCTATCGTGCCCCCCCCCCCCCCGCACACACACGCGCGTCATGTTTTACATATGAGTCTTGAAACTTTTTTCCAACATTGCCTCTGTCCTTTTAATATTGAATTTGTACAGACAAGTAAGAGCTTATCGAAAGAAATTGCCAATATTGGATCAATTTTCATAAAATGCTGTTAAATTTGTTAAATTATAAAAAAATACTCCCTCCTTTTATCATGTTGGAAATGAAATATAATATATAATATTATTAACATTGATTATTACAAGAAATAAAAATTTCATATTAGGCTCGCTGGTGCCCTACGTGAACAATCATTTTCAAAGAGCTTCGACATTCTCTTTCAGCGTTAACTGTTTATAAACCGCTCGCCGACTATGGCTATTTATGGATATTCATCGTTGAGTGATTATCACGATCATTTTTGACCCCGCACACTCGCATCCTCGTGGCCTCCCTCGTTTTAACAGTGTCATATACGTATACTCGATCTTATACGTAGAACCCCCTCCCGTGTTGAAGAAGGCCGCCGTTGAACTTGGTCATTACGGATGAATAGTACCAATGGCGATCGATATGCACATAGTACTATAAAAAAGTAAGTTTTCCAGAACGGCCAACTCATTAATGAAGAATATATTTTTCTGGAATCAAAAATATCTGCTCTTTCGAAAGGTCTCAACGTGTACTTTTTAAAAAGTGTTTGCTTAAATAACAATTTCAGAGCAAAATAATTTCACATTGTTCTTATGAATTTATAAAAATGTTTCTAATTTAACAATATTTTTTATTTCACTGATAAATGGAAAATACAATTTGATTGAGAATAAAGTGAGCCAGACACTTACTGCCTGCTTATCTATTTATATGTGTAAATAAATCTGTCTGCAAATAGTAAATTTCTAAGTATAAACGTACAGAACGATGTTAAATGGTCTTAATAAATATGTGGTTGTGTAATGAAGAATGTTTCTCTTTAAAAGGGAATCCTTATATCACGTTTCTTGACGAGGGTTGAGCTAGATCTACGTGTGATTTCCTTCCCCGTTTCTTTAGGAACTTATGGAATTGCGATAGGAGGATCAAGAGAGGGTAGAGATAACTTACGTAACTGATCGGAAGAATAAGAAAGAAATTCAAGAGCAAGGAAGCGAAAAATTGAACGGAAAAATCGAGAGAATAATACGTACGTAACTGTTTTGCAAAAATCACTTATGAAACAATGAGAAGAATATAATTTTAAATTGTTTTAATATTTGCGACTAATTTCTAATCTCATTGTCAGATGTGTCATATATGTAAATAATTAAATAGGAAGTTTATTATTATATAATAATGGAGATTATGTAATTGTGTGTAATAAGAAGTTGTAACATACATCATTTATAAAACATATGAGAAATGAAAACAAGTACATATCGTCGGGCAATGAAGGTCAGCGTTAAAAATAAGAGGAAAAAAAAAGAAAGACTCTGTTATAATTTATTCGATGTAATATTAGTTTTCAATTTCTCTCCTTCTTTTACTCGCTTTTACCGAAATGATATACATCGTAACGTAAAATAACGTGGTCGAGTCGGAGAAGGGAGGAATCTATTTTACAAGGCTTGATATCACATTCGCGTTTGTAACTCCGTCGCAGCCAATTGCAAAATTGCACAAGATTGGTCGAACGATAATCGTGTAAGCCGGAAGTCCGTGGGTGTCAATGGTCTATCATCATATGTAACTCTCCAGACATTCATTCATCTTGCACTTGTAAGATTTAGTTAGCTTTTAGTAAAAATATTCGCTTGCACGGAAGAATTGCGTTTACGCTAACTTATTTTTTGATAACGCTACAGTGACGATATATTATACATTAATATATTGAATCGACGTACCGCATAATCTATCATGTACTTGTTGCAGATTTTACGGATATTACAAGTCAAGTTAGATAGAATATCTTCAGATTTCAATTTCTTCAAGTATCAACAATAATTTCCCATTTTCACCGCGTACAAAGAATTAACGATGCAAGAAATAAGAGGAATTGTAAAGAAAATTTTTTAAGAATTACCTGATACTGCCATTTCAGAACGAGAAGCGACTCCTCATCATACTGGCACTATTAAATGATGCTCGTTTTTTCTACGCGCTTTCACACGGTTCAGAGTCACGCGATTCAACTTGAGAATTGTACAATACGATTTAGGAATGCGCGAATATTTAGTTATTACGTACGATTTGATGTCGCACTCTGGTTGACCTTGAACATTTTTAATTAGCACATAAATTTGCATTTTCGTAAACGCATGTTTTCGCAAAAAGCGAAAAGCACCACAAAATTACCGCACCATTTGCGTTTGTAGAACTTTACGATATATTTTTATCACGATATATTTTCATTAGTTGGTTTGATGAGAAATAATAATTGATCCACGTAGTCTTTGACTGGATAGCGAATATTCTTTCGATAAGCTTTCAATCTTCGATAATCCTGTCTCATCTTACATCAATGGACATTTCTTTCAGCGTCTTTTTTTCTCTATTATCATCGTATCGATATGCTATAAATGTCACTCCTCGAACAATTCTAAACGTAGCAATATGAATTTCCCGATGTAATGAGGGGTACTGAACGTTGAAAATTAAAATAGTGTTTGAGTGTTAAAAAAGAAAAGGATAGATAAGGTTTGAAAATAAAACGACAATGGCTACGTATAGTCGATAGTGTATTCATAATGTTTAAAGTGTCTGTTACGTATACATTGACGCGATCAACTTCATCCGCCGTGTATCAGCCACGTATCTCGGACCGTTTCGTCACAATGTATCGTCACAAATCGTCAGTTTCTTTTTTGTTAATTCATCATCTTAAAAATGTATGTAAAATAAGTAAGTATTCTTCTCTACACGAAAAGTTGAAAAATTTTATTAAAAAGATATAAAAATAATACAACTTTATCACTGACACTGACAAGGTTTTGATGGCAATTTAACGAAAATCTTGCATATCCGTACTCATGTTTTGCCTAAAATAATTAATGCTTGATATTGTAGGGCAAATTTACAAAATTTACAATCTACAAAATAAAGTCTAATGCTGATATATAATAAGTATAGGTCTGTTTCTTCTTGAATATTAACGAAAGAAGTAAAACTTTTCTGAAATTTCAACTACTTTTTGATCTAGCATAAAACTTTGGGTGGGTATATAACCCACCAAGTCCTAGAAGGTCTCTATGAGCTTTCCTGTTTTAAGTCTTTGTAACTTGGGTCTTAACGAGAATGTTTAGATCGAAATTAGCATTTAGAGGTAAAACGAGTTGTTCTTTCCAAAAATTTAATCGGTGAGGTGAAAAGATCTGAGAAAAAAAGATACAAAAGTGAAAGTGGAGATAAAAAAGTAAGTGGCCCCTGTCTTTTTGCTGACAAATATTTAATACATATTTTCGTCTACTTTTTTTCAGTAAAATAAATCGATATAATTATTATCTGAATGACCTAGAATTCTAGAGCAAAAATTCGACTGAAAACGATGTTTGAAATTATTTAGTAGTTAAATATTTGTCAGTAAAAACCAGCGGTCACTTATTTTTATTTTATTTACCTTCCGTTTCCACCTGTGTACTTTTTTTTCAGATACACATTTCAGGTACTTTACGACAAGCCTTCTTACCCTTAAATATCAGTAGTCTAAAATTACGACTCGCGAGTTACCAGAAATTGAAACAGAAAATCGCGTAAGGGGTAGAGGACTTACTATGATTTAATAGGCTAATGTAATGAACGAGGAGGGGGGGGGGGGAGGCTTTTTCGGTTGAGCAATCGATAAATTATAATATTATAGATGAACGTGTTTGATGTTTATAATGTAACTCGAATATCCGATTGGAAGACGATGGCGGTAATGAGCAAGCTATGAAATAAGAATGATATGCCGCGCGCGAAACTTTATGTATAACTTTTGTATTACAAACCGATGGTACACTCCACCGCTGATAAAAATCTACGGGTAAGACGGTTGTTGTTCATTAGCGAATTATCGCGGCAGTTAACGCGCGTTAATTGTCCTCTAATCTGACGTATCCCGTTCGCACGTGGACTCTCAAGGTCAGGGTCTTTCCCGATCGCCAACATTCGATCGATTCGATTGATGCACGCTGTCACGACGTTCGAGGCACTGGCGACGAGACGGTGTGTTGTTGGTATTTGCCGTGATTTGGTACGTGTGCCAGGTGTCAGTGTGAAATGAGAGCGAACGTAAGGAGGTTGACCGAGGAAGGGTCAGAATGGACGATCGGGGACGTCTTTGGGTTCTTACGGTAAACGCGCACGTACACGATAAACGGGAGAAAAAGCGTGGCTTTCGGATACCCTCGCGGTACTCTTCCTCGAGAGAACGCGGGACGTGTTTCGCGGTTTTAGAAGGCCAACTGCTACCATCGCGTGGCTCGAAAGCTCTGCACCCGTCGCGCTTGCGCGCCGCATCGAGCCGCGTCGAGCCGCATCATCCCCGCGCACACATACGCACTTTCGCCCTTATCAACTTTTGCTCGAAGCACCCTGTTTCTTGCACGTGCGTCACGGATATACACAGACATGACGTAGATTTTTCCCTACGTGTGACGTCACGGATCACTCGTTTTTTTTACCTTTTAATTATTTTTTAATCATTCAGATGCTATTTTCTCAAATCTATTATCGCCGACGGCTCGTGCACGTATACATATAATTACAATCTGCATCCTCTGACACTCTGCAATTTTGATATTTTTGTACGTGACGCGTGCGCGATAAAAAGTAGTTTAAGTCAGGTGGGACCTGTGTCGTTCTCCACATTAATTTTACATTCATATTTAAATAATTACGATAACTTTTTTCACTCTCTTAGTTACTCGCGTGTGTTACACGTTACACTTCCTATACTTGTTGATCGTTAATAATGTACATAAAATTTCGCGTATTAGCATTAATTTCATACGGTAATTATTACAAAGCCGAATAGGATAGGATGCATAATAGAGGAATATATTTGCAAATTGTTGCGATTGGGTTATATTAAGCTCGATTATATTGACAATCGATTGAAGAGCATAAGGAATATTTTCAACGTATGAAACTTGTATAAACAGCAGCACCGTCTCGTATTTTGCATAACAATTAAAATAGAATTTATGTGCTTTGTGCGTTTGGAGCGACAATTTTGCAACAACAAATTAATTTTATATATGGAGATTTAAGTAGCTTTATTATCCAAATATTTTCAATTGCGCGCAGTACAGAAATGTGCATGTGGAATAGAAATGAAAGCATTTGAATCTTTTCGATTAGAATTTACGATGCAAATATTTCTTTTCAAAGTTATTTCCGATTTTCGGCACAGCATCCTCCTGAACGACCAACGGTATCTTTCGCCTGTGTAACACCATCCGCACCTGCCGAGTCTCTCTCGCTCCCTCCATTCTTGGTTTTGCAACAACCAGACATACAGCAACCACCGGCTGCTTCTCTCGCTCTATAAAGAAATATACAGTATTAATGTGTAAAATATCAATTGATAAACGTAATAACAATAAGTATGATATCAAATACAGGACAAAACTATAACCAAATCTAAATAAATATCTGGTAGGTACTTTGAATTTAGACGGGATGTGTGACGAGATAAGTTGTGTAATGTGTTGAAAAAGGCGAATTTGTGAATTCACACTGAAAATAGCCCATATGGCCGCCTTTTTAACCTCGTCATCAAGCGGAACCATTGCGTTGATAGATTATTTTCCTGCTGGACAGCAGCTCTTTTCATCCGCAGTGGCATTGCAACATCCGCCATGCTCTTCTTTTGTACCCGAACAACATTTAGCACCGCAACATCCTCCACGTACCTTTTTTTCTCTATACATTCAGTTGAATTACAATCACTAAATTGTCAAAATCTCTGAGAATATTGCAATGCTTGTGCCATCATTATTATATAGCCAGGCGGCCATATAGGTTTAAACAGTTTTCCTTATTTCTAACCGATTATCGTAATTTTTACTTTTTACTGCAACATCCAGCAAAGTCCTTTTCCTTACTCCTTACTTCTACATCGTTCTTTTTCTCGCCAGTCCTCAAACATAATGTGACAAGATACGAGACATACATTATCTATACGCACAAACATATGTATCAATTTATAAATATTTATGAAAACTTACGGCTCACATCGGCAGGTCACTTGTCCAGCGTATCCTTTTTGACCGGTTATTTTACTATAAAAGATAACATCAATATTTTTCACATATATAAGTATATACATAGCAGCGTTTTACACGGTTATGTAACACTACGTCAAAAAGTGAGAAGTTTATAATAGCATGAGAGATTAAAATTGCTTTACGCGATGTATAAATATCACTTACGCACAATGATCACACATGATGAGTTTTTAGTGCAGATGTAAATCGTTTAGTTTGAAAAAATTTTGAAATTTTGATAAAATGAATATTGTTGAGATCTGATGTGTGACGTAAATTATGATAAATAATTATTATACGTTACCATGGTCTCGTTCATCTTTTTCTCTACCGGCATCTTTTTTTTATGACTTTTTAACATAAATTGTGTCGTGTGTAGAATTTTATTATATTCATAATATGTAGCCGCTACATTATTCTCTGTCACAATTTTAATTTGTTAAAAGTACTTGATGATAAGAACAGCAAAGTGTACGTAGTCTTCAAACAAAAATTATGTCAAAACGATATATATGTACATTCAAATTAATTTCTAGTACTTTGACGGGTATTTACATACATACATGTATGTCATAAGTAGTAAGTTGAATAATTTTTATGCTTTTCTTATTTTCTAATTTTTTTATAATAGACTATAAACTAGAAAAATTATTTTTAATATTTTCTTCAAATAATATAATTTTAATAAATTAACGTTTCTACATATACATATAGCTACTTGATACTATTATTCTTATTTATATTTTTCAGGACACTTTGCATATGTCTATCAAAACATTAATTTTAAATAAACGATACACTTTTCAAGATCTGTAAACAGAATTATTACTTGAGTCATATAAAAGTACTTTGTATGAGGATAATAAGTTTATATTATTATAAATTTACGTACATCAGGTTGCGCTCTAACGTAACACGTGGCTATTTGAAAAGCTTTGTCGCAAGGATTCTCCGCTTCTGAAAATTTATGTTTCTATTAATTTATTATCAATCACTTTCTATTTTTTCAATTTTCAATATACCAATTGTGTTGTACATTTCATATGAAAAGAAAAAGATATATAAAATGTATATTTTCAAAATTGCAATAATTATAGGTTGACCTTGTTATACGAGAGAGTAGCTAAAAACATACAATGAAAGGACTTACGAATTGATTTACATCGATTAAGAATATTTTTCGATGACTCTTGCATACTGCGCGGGAGATGACGCAGGGCTTTTTCAACATCTACATTGTTATTCTCGTTAAGAATACCACTTTTTATCATAAAGCATCTCAAATAACATTTTAATTTCATATCATTTTGTTCAATGTTTCCAGCCTTTAGTAGCTTTAAGGATGCTAGATCAAAGAAACCAATTAAGAAAAATAAATGCACTTTTCTCAATGTTCGAGTAATATAAAATATTCATACCCCAAGAAACATTCGTTTGCCGGCGACACTCTCGTTTAATGTCCGCTTGTGCTCGAACATGCACACAAAATGTGAAATAAATTTTATAAATATATCAAATATATTTAATATTAAAATATATCGAAATTATAAATGTATGTAATTATTGTATATATACATGCGTAGTGATATAAATTTTGAATGCTACACTCGAAAATGTAGTTTAATTTGCACAGTAAATGTACAAAACGTTAATTTTCGCACTATTAGATAAGAATTTTTATAGAAAATAATATAGAAAATAAAACACGTTAAAAAATGTTACTACTTACTAGCAGAAGTGATAAAGTAACGAGTAGTATATTTGTAATTTTCATGTTTCACGGTGGTCCTCACTATCGGTTTCTGTAAGAAACTGGTCAGGCGATACTAGAGTTAATGAGAACATAATCGTAGACTGTAATCGACGTGAATATTTTGTTGTTATTCCACTTTTTATAACTCTACATAATTCACATACAGTTGTATTATAAATGTCAAACATGAAATTGAACGAATACATAAATGTCATATTAATCGACCATGTTGTACGTGTAGTGTGACACATAAAATCCATATCAATGATTTTGTATACGGAAACAAAATGATGTTGTTTCAACGAGATCAGTGCAATGGAAATAAAATTGTTGAAACGACATCAGTATTAATGAATGAAAAACATGAGATAGTTGCCTTAATAATCTGGATATTTAGTTTAATGCTTAAAATTGAAATCCATAGCACACACAATTGAGAGAATTATTTATGTTTGGCAACCCGTGACGTTAACGTTTAATTCAAGTGACTTCTTTTTTTTTCTGCGTAAAACATTGAAAAACTTGAATGTTTGTGGCAATTATTTAAGGAAGATTTCTTTAACAAAATATATTCTATACATTTCATCTATCTAGGATTCATTCAGTAATGATGTGAGACAGAATGTTTAATTATAAAAATCATTATTATAAGCTATGTCGGTAAATGTACTTTGTATATAACCATCGATTGATAAATTATCATCAATCGTTAATTACCTTTAGTATTTATAATACTACATTCGAAGTGCAGTACCAGAGGTCGCCATATGATGTATCCAGTTTGAAGACGAAACTTGCGCACCTAATAACTTAATTAATTTCACTTTTTAATTTTTAACTTATTTTCAGAATTTAATTATTTTATAACTAGGTTGTCAATAATAAGAGATGAAATTTTCTCGCGTTTTAGTTTATCGACGGAAAAATAAGATGTTTTTTTAACGAAAGTACATTCTTTTAATTATTCGTGTAAAATCTGTCGCTAATCTGTCACTGCAGATTAAGGACACTTTACTTATGCACAACTGTCCTATATGCCGTTAATTAATGAACATGTATAATCAAAATATTGAGTGAAATGTGAAATGTCATTGAACGATTTACAAGTAGCCCATTCTTCTCAGAATAAGAAAGTTGCCGTGATAAATAGTGGACACGTAACTTGAGATGGTAGTATATACGTATAGGTAGGTTTTAAATATTCGTGTATCCATGTGCGGAACATATTGGTTTAACTTTGGTCGTGACATTGATGTTACACATATGTTATTTATTCGTGCATAACTTACAACGTTGCGTTGAGCGCAACGTGTAAAAGCGATACTTTGTATCAATTGTAAATGAATCTTCTTTTTGTTTTCATTATAGCGCTTTTCTACTGTACGTAGATATATATGCGCTGGAGAACGAATGACCAGACAACTAACGAGATGTTGTTATCGTTAGAAATTATCCAGGTTTTCCATCAAAATCCCCAATTATTGCGGCCGAGCTCCATCAAAGTACCATTGCGATATCAATAATTGAACGCGTTCCACGTGTCATTTTTGTCCTGAGCGATAAAGCTTATCTCGCGCTCTAAGCGATAGGGTATCGTCGAGCATAGACGCCTAGACGCGCGGAGAGGACGAGTGTCCCTTTTTTCTCGCTTCTTCTCACAGACGTGTAGAGGGCATGAACATTGGCATCAAGTTGATCGAGTCACAGACTCACGACACGGCGAATGTAGCGAGAACGAGGAGAGATATTCTCCGGTCCGCGTGAGGGACCTATATAACTGTACCGGCTGTCTGGGTCAGGGGGCGGGCCGCTACGCGCGTTTGTAGTATACTCCGTATATCGGACAGGTGTACCCTATTCCGACTCTTCGAGTTCTCGCGTGCACCTCTGAGACCGGCGACCGCGCGCGCGTTTCTTTCTCTAGCTGTCGCGGGTATCGCGTCATCACGAGGTGATCAGTCGTTCGCACGGAGCTTCCGGAGGCTCTTACAGAGTCCGTTCGAGGGAATACCTCATTTCGCACTCTACGGCTGTCAATCTCACCTTGAGCGTTCGAGCGCGTGGATTTGGGCGCGAGGTTGTGCGGCAGCGATCGATGTAGCGATTCATTCAGTTCTTCGTTCTTTCCTCTGACGTCCGAAGGAGACTCGTGCACGTTGGCGTCCACTCGCATCCGGATTTGCTTGGGGGTGTCGGCTCACAATCAGAGAAGTAAGATATCATCGCGTCGCCAATATCACGTTATACGTTCAGTCGCTCTGCCAAACATTTAGGCTGCAAATCGAAGATGTCGCGCACGCCAATTTATCTTGTCAGCCGCCGGTCCTGTAATGCAATACACACACCGCAAATTTAATTCCCAAATACTCTCTCTCTCGCGTGTGCACGGTGAAAACGTCGTTATAGATAATTCGCGGCTATCAAATGCGCTTCTTGAGTCCGGCGGACGTATGTACGTACGCGGCGGTTAACGACCAGCTACCTTGCTACAGGACGTAATCCAATTAGCGCTACGTCACTGATTAAGTTATTAGAGGCAAGTCGCACGTCATCGTTTCGCGCCTCGTTAATGCGTTAATAACGGCCGGGGCGCAGGCTCATTGAGAGAAATTATACGTCGCGCTGTAGGATACAGTCAGCCACGTGGTGACCGTTTCCACTCTAGCGAACATGTGCTACGGCGCGAGCGAAACGATATTGTCCAACGAGCCTGTTTTACAGTGTCGATAGCAGTGTTCTTTTAAATTATCCTCATTTTTCACTATTGCTATAATTGCGTCAATGTAAGTGAAAATTAAATGGTATTAATACCTGGTATGAAACGCGCGCGGAGAAAACATTGCTGTACAATTGGTCACTACTTTGTCAATTAAAATTGCACGGTAATTAAAAAGCGTGTAATTCCGTATATACCATCGTGCAAACAGCGTAACCAAACGAGGTGGAGCATGTTAAAAGGAGTAGACCGTGAATCTTTTACGATATGTACAATCACGCGTGCGCACGTTTACTGAATAAGAATGATAGATCCGTATTAAAAATAGTTGGCAGAACCGGCGACTTTAAGGTATACCGTAAGGTATTGTTATCCAAGTCTTTCGAGAGTGCGTCACTTTTCAGCGCGTTTTGCTATTTTTGTCCAAGAACTTGCAATTAATATATAAGCACATAAGATTTGTTGTTTTCCGTTTTTGAATGCTCTGCGTCATATTCTCGATGCTCCAAATTACAGTCAGCTCATGCGGTCGGACGACGTGACTTATCTTTTGAGCATTTGTATAATACAGATTTTCGCCTCGGCACTTTTTCTAGACGCGTGTGCTCTTTTGTCGATGCGATCGAGTTGGACTACTTTGTTACACTTGTTACACTGCAACGTTAACCGTGTTGCAAAATAAGATTAGTAATACAGATTGCATCTATATCACTGTCTTGATATAATGGCACGATAGGTAATGCGTTGTCACGATCGGATATATCCGAGCGCGATGCTCCGGTTTCAATTTTCAAAGAGATTCAAAGGGGTCACCGACCATTTTCGGCCTATGAGTAGCTCGCATCGTAACGTTTTATTTTGTGAATGTCGAGATTTGTGTCGAATCTTCAAAGCGGGATAATTTATTAAAGCCCGATGCGAGTAACGTGTAAATTGATCGACGCTTCGGTTTGTTTAGCTTCCTCTCGAATGTTAGCAGATATTATTTGCGACGCGATGTCTTTCGGGATGTCCGTTATATAGAGGAGAAGATAATGAGAAAGGGGGACAAGGAAACAGAAAAGCCTCTATGTTCGTTCTATATAGGTCGCTATTAGATTGCTGATTATGCGAATGCCCGACTTTGGAATTACAACATCGACGGAACCGTTATATGTATTTGGCATCATGCCACATCTTCGGCATGTCCGATTCATGGTTAGCGCGAAGACGTGTAAACAGCTGGCAGAGATTTTTCGATTCGAGTACGAGCTACTCGTAAGAGGAAGAACAGGTGTCGCGGTTTACCGTGACACGAATTGCAAAAGCAGATAATATATGATATGATCGAATGACTTTGCGATTGTCTCTCCAAACCGCTTGCGACAGTCGGCTCCACGTGTTGGGGCAACTACATTCGCGACACTTTTTCGGTTTATTACAACGTCAACTATATTTCATTTGGAGAGAAAAAGTCAAGACTATTGCGCGATCGCAACATTTTGGTTCTTTCTCAACGTTAATTTATCAGAGATACGGCTTTAGGTATTACAATCGTGTACACAAAGTACTGAATTCGCAAACTGGACGAATAGCCGGCGGCCGCGCCCGGCTAACCGGTTGGTCCTTTTGACTTGGGCTCCACGTGTGCGCGCGTGCGGTCGAGCGTTGATCGGCGGGAGCCTACTTGCCTACATTCATAAAACGTCAAGCATACCACTTGAACACTGACTGCACATTACCGCACGGTCGTCTTGCATATCGTCTCTGGCTTTTCTCTTTCATACGCGCGCGAAAGCGGTCGTGCCATTCGTCGTTATAACAGCAACGTTTCCAACTTTAGAGACTTTTTTTTATTTACAGATCAAAACGGCGTGTCGCGAGTTGATGTTAAAAGTTGGAAAATTAAAAAGATAATCACCGCAAAAAGAGGAACGGCTTCCTTTTTCTGTGGGAGCACTGTTTGTTGAATTTAAACCATTTGTAAGATTGAAGAATTTAGATAGAGCAAACTAGGGTTTTACGGTTTGCGGGTAATACATATGTTGTCATTAAACGTATGTATATTACGTACATTACATTGCGTGTACACTCCGAAAAGGAATGCTTGAATGAGGTGGTATTTCTGCCGCGTGTACTTTGTAAGAGAGCACTAAAACGCGAGACATTGAAATCGGCACGACCATTAGGGAAATTAGTAGCTACTCGCGACATAAATTTACGTACCTGCCATTTACACGATTGTTTTCCCCGTTTGCGTTTCAATTTACGCACGACAAAAGCCCCGGTAAAATTTGTGTATTTTAGGGTTTCAATAATTTTCCTTTTCCGTTTACAGACACACACTTCCTGTTTTACAATTAGGTGCTTTGTGATCTATAAAAGAAAAATTGCTATCAGAATCTGTCTCTCATTCCGTGTATTGTACAGAGAATAGCGGCATAAAAGAAATGAGTGGCATCCCCTATCTTTCTTTTCTCCCCTATTACGAAAGAAATATGCGACAAAGTAATTTTTTGGCAATAAAATTATCCTCGTTACTTAATGAAAACGTGTGCAAATTTAAAAGCGAATTCGGCTCCGATAGACGTGACCGCAGTTTTACGTTTACAACAAAGTAACGGAGCGAAAACGCGGACGTTCGAGAGGAATTTGGGACAGGTGGCTTAGTGGTTGCGCGAGGCGAACATGCTGCTTGATAATTGGCGATCAAACACGCGCGAAACGCGAGTTCGACGGCAGACTGTCTTGTATTATATATGCATCCTGTACCGTAAGGTAGCCTAATGTAATTGTTGTAAAGTTCGCCTGACGAATCCACACGTCCGCGATGCTTCCTACGACGAAAGATTCTTACAGTTATAAATTTCGTGAAACTCTAATTACAGATCGCAGTAGTGTCGAGCAGTCGGTGGTTACGCCGACGGAAAGGACCGTCCGTAATATTACGATAGCTGCGAGAGACGGAGTCTCTCGACTTTCACGACTACTCGACCACAATCGTACAATTATCGTCACAGGTAGTTATTACGCGTTTAACACAGTCGTTCCATTAAACTATTTTTATTGTATTATCTCCAAGATTATTATCGAAAATAAGTAACGCCAGTTCGATGAAAGAATATCTTTGGCACAATATCGAGTGGAATAAGAATGTAACGATATTGTTTTCAGTGATACCAGTACAGTGTTCCACCGTGGACACCGACGCGGTATGCAGTTACGTATCTATATTCTAGCCTGTCTCCTATTGAAGGGGGTGAGTGAATTTAGCGTTTTTAAAAAGTCTCGTTGCGAGATGCAACTCTTGTTGCATCGTATGGGATGGTCGTAACGGCGTTTAAAGGCGAAATGTCGATCGAACGTTCCGGGAGACGAAAGAGAGCCGGTGAATGAGGTATTATTGGTTCTCGTCTGGTGCGGAGGGCACGCACGACGAGACGCGGTGCGGCGCGGCGCGGGGGGATCTCTGTTGCGCGGGGGTAGGTCGGTACGTCTGCGTAGGTAATTACTACATTATAACCCAGATATCGCGGTGAGTACGCACGTGGCCGGGCAATGCCGTTACCCAGTGCTCTGACCCAGAGCTAAGGGCGACTCTGAAAATGGTGCGCGCGGCGCGGCGAAGAGTCTACCGAGGACCCGAGTAACGTTTCATCGCGCGCGTCGGCCCGCTCTCTTACAAGGTGGTGCGCAAAAATCCCGCGCGCGGAACGACCGGTTTCTACGGTGTGAGCGCGCGAAGGCTTCTTCGCTGTGTGTACCCTTTTCATCCTGCATTCCTGTGGCTCGACACGATTTTCGATGCAAGTGTCCGCTTTATTTTTCGCTCGACTTCTCTCGATCGACGATTATCGTCAACTTGATAAAAGAATGCGGCGACGGAATGTATCGACTCTTTTCTGCGCGTAGGTTTTCGAAAAATTGTCACGCGCTCTACACTCTTGGAAAAATAAGTGACAATGGCACTTTTCTTCTTTCGACTTGGACGGAAGAAAAGCGTGAACCGTTACGATCCAAGATAAAACACGTTTGATTATGACGACGAGCACCGGCAGTTGTCGCATCTCGTTTGAAAAGGTCCATCGCGATCCGGCGCGCAGCCCGCGCCAGTAGGCCTTCGTCGAGTTATGGGACATACGCGCACATTGAGAATCCATGACAGGACGAGTAAACAGACGGGCGGGGTGAGAAGGAGAGCCGAACATGTGTGTGCGGAACTGGCCGATTGACCCGCGGCTAAAGACACGGGTGGTCCGTTATGCCCTAAGGTCACGCGTGACGCAATCGACCACTATAACGTACAGTTGTATACACACCGATGCTCCTATTCCGCGGACTCCCTACCTCGCAACCCCCTTATCCCCACCGTCTCGAGATCGAATCCTTCAACTCCACATTCGTTGAATACTCCGAACCGAACAGGTTCGTCGCCGCCGGCGCGGCAACTCGCCATCCTCCGTCACCTCCGCGTGTCCACGTCTCTCGCCCTCGGGGCCGTCTTGTCGCGTCACCGGAAATAACTCTTTCGACGATCGCTCCATTTGTCCGATCGGATAATCCAACGATCGAGCCCGTACCGCGCATTTCTCAGTACAGCGCGATTCCGTCGTACAGCTTGACACACTTAGGTTTTCCATTGAGCGCGTGAGAAACGGATACCGTTGTACGACCGTTTTTTTTCTCCTTTTTCGATAAATGTGTAAAAATTATTCTCCGAAGCAACGTACGTACATTCAAGTGCTCGGTGGTATAAAAATAAAATTTGCGAATGAGTATGGTAATGTATTGGCTCGAGGGTGACATAAATAATGAATGATGCGAAAAGAAAGCAAAATTCCTGTACGATAGCGCAGATTTGAACGAATCGCCTTTGCTCTTCAAAGTGAGTTTAAAACTTTGGGTTGCAGCTGGCTCGAGCCGAAGAAGTCGAGGTTGTGGAGGCAATTCCGGGAGAAGATAATCGAAACGAGAATTCGGCACTGAATCACCAGGATAATGAGTTAATTAATTCCGATCAATTGGCATTGGATTCGATAGCGGATAAGGATGCGGGAGGGAATCACTATAAACCGGGCGGCCTTCGAGGTCATCCTCTGCTACCACCGGGTCGAGGTGCGTTAAGTTTACCGCGTCCGCACCATAACGTGGCCTATCATGGCCCACCGCCACCATTGCCACCTTCGAAAGCGCAACCGGAAGCTATGGACAAGATCTACAGCACTGGTGGCGGTGGCGTTAGCACCGCGGTCGGCGTCGAACCTTGGCCAGCGCCGACACCCGATATGCCCAAGATCGTGTCGCTGGACGTGAAATGTGAGAAAAGTCTGATGAAGGTTTACTTGGGTTTCGATAAGCCGTTCTACGGTATGGTCTTTAGTAAAGGTCACTACAGTAGCATTAACTGCGTACATCTACCAGCGGGACTTGGTCGCACGTCCGTCAACTTCGAGATCAGCATACACGCGTGCGGTACGGCCGGCAATACGGAGAATGGATTGTACGGATACGGCGCCGAGTCTGGCTCCGGAACCTTCTTCGAAAACATCATAGTGGTGCAGTACGATCCTCAGGTGCAAGAGGTCTGGGACCAGGCGCGTAAACTGCGCTGCACTTGGCACGATCTGTACGAGAAATCGGTCACTTTCCGCCCGTTTCCCGTCGACATGCTGGACGTAGTTCGCGCGGATTTCGCCGGCGACAACGTCGGATGCTGGATGCAGATACAGGTCGGTAAGGGGCCGTGGGCTTCCGAGGTCTCGGGACTGGTCAAGATCGGCCAGACCATGACCATGGTACTCGCCATCAAGGATGACGACTCCAAGTTCGACATGCTTGTGAGAAACTGCATGGCCCACGACGGCAAACGCGCCCCGATACAACTGGTGGATCAACGGGGCTGCATCACACGGCCGAAATTGATGTCTAGGTTCACCAAGATCAAGAACTTTGGCGCTTCGGCGTCAGTGCTGTCGTACGCCCATTTCCAGGCGTTCAAGTTTCCGGACTCGATGGAGGTTCACTTCCAATGTACGATACAGATATGCCGATACCAATGTCCGGAACAGTGCTCGGAATCGTCGCCGCTTTTGGAGAGTCAGAGTCTTCTGGAGAATCACCATCATCACTCGCCGACGAATGGCCATCCAGACGTCGGATATGCTCTTCCTCCTCCGATCCCGCTGCCGTTGGAGGCCTATTTGCAGGCAGCGGCTGGACGACCCCGGGACGAAAGGAGACGGAAATCCCGAGAGATCGTGCACAACCCGCAAAAGGCCGTAGGTGTCAAACGAATTATTCGCGTTGTCTCGACCGGTGATCTCACCTTCTCCATCGACGACGGCAACAACGCCGAGCTGAATGGACCGACGATGGTGTTTCCGCAACGTCACGAGAACACGGCCAGCTCGACCATGATCTGCATGACTACTCCTGGATTCGCGATTACTCTCATTGTACTACTCGCCGTTTTACTGTCCTCGTGTGTGCTGTCCGCTTACCTCTTTATGCGTCTCAGGCCTTTCTCGGCGAGGGCCAAGAAATCCACGGCGTTTTCTAACGTCGAACAGAATGGCGCGACGAAGAAATCTTTGAGAACGTGCTTCTACTCATAGAGATATCTCTCGCGAGTCTCCGTGATTCGAATATCTCGATGCTGGAAGAAGGACCGTCAAGCTTTATCAGTTTCCCTAGTTTTCTGCGATATCATTTCAATATCATTGGAGGTTAGTACTTTTATAACACAGACTTCCACAAGTCCGATCATGCGGAGAAAAAGCAGTTAGTTTTGGCTGCGAATACTTTGCCGAGACAAAATATTAACGGTAAATGGATGCAAGTCGTCTGTACTATTTCAAATACCTTTGGCCATTAACCGACAGTATTTTTTTGTACGTATATTTATGCTTATCCAGAATTTCGAGCGAGTCGAGTTTTCCACACAGTGGAACATCTTTTAGAAGGGGAGAGAGAGAGACCACTAGGGAACTTTATGTATACTGGTCTTCGAAATTGCGAATCTTCAGGTTTCGTAGAGGCTATCGAGTGTCGCAAGCATGACTCTATGCAAAGCTACGTTTTCCTAACGTGCTAATGCCAGTGGTATTATCTTACGATAATGTTACAATACTCGTCACTTTCGTTCACTACTCCATAGAGTTGTGTTTCGTCATAATGAAACTTAAGCTCAGGCCTTTATAGGCAACAACATACGGCGATACGCCGAAAATTTAGTCAAAGATAATCAAACATGTTTCTGCGTTTATTACTTATCTACGTGTTTGTACTCAACTTCTTTCTCCGTTTTCCTTCTCTCGGTATTTGGGATTCTCGTATAACAATGGTTGCTCAACACGCGACTGGACAATAATACCATAATTTCAGAAATTTTGCGGAATTAGTCTACATATAGTATTTAAGTAATGTCAATAATGTTATTGTTAATATTATTATTTAGATTTATTACACATGTAAATTTGTTAAAGATGGGTAAAATTCTATATTCTTCTAAATAAAATTATAAAATTGCAATTGACAAATAAGATAATTACAACTATGAAGATATGGGCAAAACAAATGGATTATGAAAAAAAGTTTTAATTATTTAAAACTTTACTTTAATAGCTTTATTTAACAACATCAATGATTTTTATTGACCGTATCTGGCAATTAAAATTCTTATTGCGAAAAATATTACCCCAACCAGGATTCGAACCTGGGACCTCCCTCAATCCGTGACGGGCGTCTTTATTTAAATTGCGAAAATCTTAAGTGCCAAAATATTGTGTATACTGATATTATGTAAAACAGCAAATAATAAATTACGCAGTCTGATTATGAGACAAAGTTTGCTTTGTTTTATGTGTGCTATACAAGTGTTAAGCAGCGCTGAAAAAGGTATGAATGATAAAGTTTTTATCGCATTTGTCACACCATTGTTACTATACTATACGATCAATACAGTATTGCTAAGAAAACTGCTAAAAAATGTGGAAAGAAAATGAAGCAATTGAATAAGTTATATACGAAATCGTGTGTGCAGTCATTAGTTTATATTTGTAGCGTGATTGATTTAGCGTATAAGGTATAGCAATACGCAAGTTGTCCTAAAAGTTGCGTATTTCCGTCGGCCATTTAATTGATTAATCTCATATAAATCTCTAGTTATTTTATTTTTAACCAATAAAGGCAGTTGATGTATTTTTGTATACAGAATAAATTATAATTAGGAATGAATCATACATTGAAGATTCTGTAAATATATTTATTGCCATTATTATTTATTCATATTTCTATATATTACATATAAAAACGTAATCTTTTAACTAAATAGTCGTACTATATCGCCTTACTTTTGCTCGAACGTTTCCATTCGTTGTAAGGCGATGCCACGTTTTATCTCTCAGTGCTGATCGTACACATGTTACGCTTAAATTTAAGTTATTCAATCTAAGCGTATGACAAAGTTTTGTACACGTGTATACATGTACAAATAACTTAAGATCTAGTTTTAAATTATGTATACTTGGCAACTCGCAAGTCCTTTGAACGAGCAAGGAAATGAATTACTTTATTGCTCGTTCATTAGTAAAATCCATTTAAACAGGCTGAAATTTCCTACGTGAAATGGGATTCGAATAATAAATACGGTTGAAAATACGTCCATACCGTGAGAAATATCTTTGGAAAAGGTCTTTGCGTGAGACATTTCGGTATGGACGTTTCCAGTGCATTTACTTACGTATATCAGGTATAAGAAACTCGATTATAACAAAAAATTATATTTGTGGCAATAGCTTAATATACTATGATTTGCAACAGTCTATCTATATACGTGGAAATATAAAGGGAAAAATTGTAAACCCTCCTCCAAGTCTTGCGCACAAACCCGTAGGTTGTGAAAGCTTTAGAAGATGAAAGAATGGATACGAATATGTATTTGTTTCTCGTGTCAAAGCTTTCCCCCCCCAAAATTGTTAACATACTTCATACACATCCGAGATAAATATATACTTTTAGCCTCCTTAGAGCAAATCATTAACGATCTCTACATGACGAGAATGTCGTGAAACCGAACACGACGCACAATCAGTATCCTAAAGACTCGTAAACGATATAACAATACCTGTTATAAATAAAACTTATTTAGATCATAGATGCTTTGTAACCCTTGGTGTATTCGTCGATAGAATGTCGAATGCATCGAAATACCGAGATAATTCGATGCGCCAGAGCAATTACAGTGTATTTTTTTTACCATTCATTTTTACCATTCGTACGACAAAATGCATTAATCTTATAAATATACTATTAATACAATTATGAATATTTCTGATATTTATTACTATTATTCAAGACATTTTTCTGAAAATACGACTTTAAATGTTTTCTTCTCAATAAATTCTGTCTTGTAGTGCATCTGTTTTATAACGTTTTAACGTACGTATAATTTGTATTGCATCTTCCACGGAATAATAAATATTTTTCGATATTTATTTTTGAAAGATAATATTAAAGAGTGACTTTTTAGTAAATTTATTTATAAAAAAAACTTTGCGGTAAAGAGTATAATATTGTATAACATTCGGAAGAAATATTCATAACAATGCGGCATTTATTAGTGTTTAATTGATTATTAAAAACTACGACGCGTGACATAACGGCTGAATAAACATCGTGTTATGCGATTGAGACGATATTGACGTTACGAGAGTTATGGAATAGATTCACAAAAATCATCAGAGTAACGCAAATACCTAGCAGAGATAGAGTCCTCGACGACTGCGATTCGCGAGAACTGGAATGTCGTCGCGCGATTCGCAGGAGGATACTCGAACAATAGTGCCAAATAATAGCTATTCTCTCTCTCTATACGAAATGCCAGCAGCTGAGCGACTTACGATACTTTGTACAGCGTATTATTGCACATTGTCTCTCCTTAGACGCACCTGGGCCACGGCGTCTCAAGGTCGACGCGGGTTTAAGGCGTCTCATCAGCCTCTCTCGACCGATGGATCCGCGGTAACCTGGGAAGTTAGGTTCGCCTGCTTTTGTTGCAACTCGTCGGGATGAGCGGTCCTTGTTGCGCAACGCACACGTAGCAGGCCGTAAGGCAACCAGCCGTTGTTGTTGGCGTGCACACCGGTTTGGTTGTTCTCTCTGTCGCCGGCGGTGACGTCCCGCTGCGCCTGCAGCCGATGCAGCATCGCGCCTGCAACGAGGGCGGAAACGACTGCCGAGAGCGCGACGACGATGAAAAGCGCGCTGAAGCCTGGCATCGGCAGACAGATCCCGTAAACGACCTCCTCGCGTATCCTGCCCTGAAAAACTGTCACCGCCTCGGCATGCGTGTCCGGACTAAAGGCTAGATCCGCCTCGGAGATGACCTCGTAAATACCGCTGACGCCGACGTCGGCGCTGCGCGCTTTCCTGTCCGTTACCGTCACCGAGCGTTTTCGCCGGGTAACGCTGGCGGAGAGCGGCGTCACCTCCTCCAGATTCCGCGGTCCATGCGGGAATTGCTCCTGGTCGCTCTCGTACCTGTTCACTCGCGGTGGTTCCTGCTGAGCGAGAAAGAGACATTAATTAGGAGAGCGCGCGATCACAAGAGAGGTCATATTTACCATGAATGGTTTCGACAAGTCGACATCATCCGGCTGGACCTCGCTATCGTGCTGCGCGTCAGTCGACACGGCCGGTACTCGTCGGTTACTCGTCTGTGCCTGCGCTTTTGGAATCGACTTTTCAACATCCAGGAAATGTCCGCCGATCGACGTCATCTCGTCGCCATTCTGGATTACATCGTCGTACAGAGAACCGTCTCCCTGCTCCACACTGCCAACCGCATCCTCGTTCTCTTTGTCCGCGCTATTGTTGTCGTTGTCATTGGAGAGAACGGAGGCTGCCGTACTCTCTATATACTGTGGCCGTATTTGATCCTTTCTCTCTTGAATGTAGTGCGCTATGGAGCCGCTCAATTGACAGTGATCCAGGCAACCGTGCCGACATATTTCCACCTTTTTTCACACCAACGTAATGACATTTGTGAGACAAGATCCGAAAGGTAAACGACAATTCAGCAAATTTCATGCATTATTACCTTGCATTTGATATGAACGCTTAACGCGTCTGGGAATTTGAACGCATGGAAGAAGGCGTACGTAATGACGGTCGCGCGCTCGTCCGAGCCGCGCGCCTTCAAGAACCGGCTGATCATCTTCGGTCTTAGCACGCATCCGAACTCGTCGCTGAGCTGTATCGTGTGATCGCCTCCGTCCGAAGCCACGCACGACTTGACCCGCATGTCGAACTCACCTGTGCTCGGTTAAATAACACAAAATTACGTCAGTGCCCGTCCGATCAACCGGAAAGTTCCGTGCATCTGGGAAATAGTGGAGAGAGAGAGAGAGAGAGAGAGAAAGCTCGTTACCTCGATAATCGTTTATGGCGACGACCAGAGTAAGAGTGGAGCCGAGCGGCACGATACCGGACACGGGGGGCGCCCATGGACCCTTGCCGTGCTGAATTTCCATCCAGCAGTCCACGTTGTCGCCTGCGAACAGCGATGGATACAGAACGAAATATTCGCAACGAAGAGAGTCTCTGATATCCGGAAGAAAGTGCAAGGTTGGTTAATTTGGCGATATAATTATTCTTGTTTTCAGGTAGCATTCTGTACACGTGTTTCCGCGCGGTGCCACACGCGCGCGCGCTTTAATATGTATACGTTATATAAACTGAAATTAACTGATGTCACTGTGGTTTCACCTGCGGCCAACCGCAAACGGGTGCACGAGTCGCAGTGTGTATCTCGCGATATGTTTACGCGCATTAAATGTACCGCTATCTATCCCTCGTAACACACGTTCAAAAGTCGAATATTCATACGTGCCGTTTTAATAGAAAATGACATTGCGGAACGTCGCGCATTTACTCGGATATTTGACCGCAATAATTTGAGAAAAACTTGAAACTCTTGGAGAGCGCGTGACTCTATCTGCTTTAAGATTGTTTACAGTAACAGATGGCAATCGAAGGAGAGTTTCTTGCGGGACGCGGACATCGCGCGCGGTAGTTGCGCGGTAGTTGCCCGGTAGTTGCCCGGTAGTTGCCCGGTAGCCCACGGGAATTCGGAGAATGTATGCCGATGAATTATCTCCATTGAGAAATGATATTTCACGAGAGCGTAAGGTGCCCGTACCTCTAAAGTCCAGCTGTATCACGTCGAGGTCCGCGATAACCATCGGTGGCTTCGATGCGGTCTTCTCGTAATCGTTGAACCACTCGCATCGCAATCGTTTAGCCTCGTCCCAAACCTCGAGTAAATCTTTATCGTACTGAACCACCACGGTGTTCTCGTAAAATTGCCCGTGCATGTCCGGTTTCGTACCACATCTGGAGAGAAAGAAAAATATACGGCTGGTACATATTCATACAAGTGTACTTTTCGCTCGGTCTCGCGCACTTACCTCGCGTAAGCTATCCGAAAGGAAAAGAAGGTTTGTCCGGTGGACGGTGGAACGTAGATGCAACGTGGGTCCGCGTGTTGGCCTTTGGACGAGACGATGCCTTCGAAGGGTTGCGAGAATGAGAGATGGACGTCCATATGATCTTTTCCGCACATCACCTCCAAAGACTGGATGGCCGGCATGCCCTCTGGCCTCTCCAGCGGCCAAATGTCGCTGTTGCTACTGACGCTCCTCAAGCCAACCACCTGCGCATTCAAAAAATATTACGTACGTCTCTCTTTTCAATCCACGTGACCTTTCTTCTCTCTCCTTCTTCATTTCTGCTATCCCTTCGCTTCCCGCTCATTGTCCGACAGGTATGTATGTACGTGGCTTCAAAGTTACGCACGTAAAACGGTAAGGATCGGTTGTCGATCCTACTTTCCTCGCGGTACAAGAAAATTACTCTGCGGTTAAGTTCACAGGAAGGTCATTCAGTCGGCAAGGAAAGTACGCCAAGATTGTTTGATACTTGACAAAAATATTCGACCGAGACCATGCGTACGTCACGAACATTATAAGTAAGATGCTAAGCTTTGTTATTTTTCACTTTCGCAACTTGATCAACATCCAATGTCCGTGGTATTCGTAATTGAAAGAAATATTTAATAAATTGTCAATAAGTAGAATGATTATCTTGACACAGTACAATTGTATCAAATTATCCCAAGAAATAAGAGAGGGAGAGAGAGAGAAAAGTTTTTAGTTGAGTCTAATTGAAACATCGTCCCTGATACGTCCACGTTGAAAATGATTAGCTATAAATCAAGTTCATTACCGTACTCGTAACGAGTCCTTTTTTGCACGCAGTGCGTTTAGAGAAGTTTCCTACGAGGATGGGACTGTAATGAAAACCCAAGTACCCGTGTATTTTCGCACCGCCCGTCCATTAGACCCAAGATAATCCATACGATTTAGTCATAAATACCTCTCATGCTCAATCGGAACTGACGATCCCGCGTGTACCTTTTGCCTCGCCGTTAATGCTGGTATACGAGGTAATCACGAGGCACGAGTCGCGCGACAAGAGCGGCACGTCTATCTCAAATTAATCACGACACACATACGGCTTTTATCTCGCATTTTCCTTCTTACTTCCTGCACTGAACGCGGGTAATTGCAAACGCCATTATTTTAGTCCCGTGTAATGTTTACCGAGATTACAAAAGTATCGCTGTTTTAGTTACTGCGCCAAACTGGTTTTCACGGCGATGTGCCTAATGAATTGAACGGCTCGACGACACTCGATTACCATAATTAAATTTACTATTACTTTTGCTATTTATTACTTTAATAATTGATTATTTTAATTCAATTAATCGCCATATCGTCGGCCTTATTTCCATACAATAATGTAGAATGAAAGTTTAAAGACTAAAAAGAGATACACATATTAACACGTTCTTTTGTAACTTCCCATGATTGAGACATATACATATAATAAGAAATTTCCATTTTTCCCGGGTTATAATGAAAGGCGTGCAATAAAAGATAAATGCAAACTTGGTAAATTAACCGCGTTGCGATCTCGTTACGATGAATTATTACAGTAATAAATCTATGTATGTTCGCGTATCTTTCAGGCTTTGCTAGTACTTTGTCAAGATTAATTTTATTACCATTATAATAAAAGTTAAAAAGTAGACCAGCTGGTCTATTGAATCTGCTTCCAGAATTTGTGTGCGCTATCGAAATACTCGATAGACCTTTTCTATATTTACGTGCGAATAAACGAGAGTTTATCGCACATTACGCAATACCGATACCGCATGGGGAAAAAATGCTGTTGAATTAAACAAACGTCAAGTTGCTCGAATTAAACGTTGGCGTCACGGGCTGTCACAAACATATATTTGCTATGGATTGTAATTTGAAGCGCTCAACTAAATATCCAGATTATTAAGACAACTTTTGATTCGTTAGTACCGACGTTGTTTCAACGATTTTGATTTCAATTACACCGATCTCGCTGATAGAAGGAAAATTTGTCCCTGGGTAAGTAATGGCGAATATCGCGACGCCGTCGACGAGGACGCGTCCGCGTGTCTCCGGTCGAAAACGCTTCTGGAAGTTAAGGGATGCCGTAGACACACGAGCTTCTGCTCGTGGTCTGAGAAAATGGTAGACGTGAACGGGCGAGCGCGGTATCGCCGTAACGGGAGAAGCGTCTTTACCGCTGCATTAACGGTCGGCGTTTTTCGCGCAAGTGAAAACACGTTTCTACGCTCTTACAATCGCACTGTTAAATGACAACGTTTCATTAGAAATGATTACGCACCTGGCGGACGCGGGTACGCGCGGCGCGTACCCTTTTTGTCGAGTGCGGCGCGATCATTGACTCATTCAGTCAGAATTACCCCTACCCTCCGCGATTATCTCTCTACCCGCTAGGCCGATGATTTGCCAAGATTACGTGCGCCGGGGAGAGACCGGTATTTCTATTTATCTTTATCTCCGGTACTCGATCGTCAGCGATTTAGCTCTCGTTTAAAGAGAGAACGAGATCTTTGTTTGCTCTTAAAAAGGAGGAAAAATAATATTGATGTTACACAGCACGTGGGCGCTGTGTGCCTACGGCGCAAGTAAAAGATGCGGTTTACGACTTACCGGGACTTGGTTATGACCTCGTGCGCATCGGTATTTCAAGGTACTCGAACGTGAGGCACATTGGTAGGTGAGTTTCCCATCGCGGCACCGGTGGCGTTCGAATACTAATGCCCGTCTGCGAATAGTCAATTGTGCTCGTGACAGCGGAAATAGCTGCCTCGGTGCCGCGCGCGTTCTCGCGTGTGCCGATCGTAAGACGGAGGAGATTGGGGTCGGCGCGAACGGAGAGTTTTACGACCGATTTTACTGACCTTCCTCAATCCTTTGGGGGATTCGTATTACGGTAATGTAATCAGTGGTAAAATCTCCCTCTCCGCGCTAAGGCTTATTTTCGATAACGTGGACCGCGGCCCACGGTTGTGTATCAAAGCTTCGCAAGCTCCGCGCTCGTAACATTCCATTTTACCGCTCTTTCCGAAGTTGTAGATCCTAATCTCGTCTGCTTCTGGGCGAGACCCATGTCTTCACGTGGAGTTCTGAATAACGTGAGAAGGAATGAGGAGAATGGGAGCGGGCGGAGAGGGGCCTTGGCGAGACGTAACGGTACCTAGAGTAGGCACGAATATCCGCTTGCAAGCTGTCGCGGCGGCTCCCGGCGAGCCGCGCCGCGTCATCGCATTGTCATCTAAATGGAAACGCCAATTCCCGCCGCGCCGGTCTAGAGCTACCTGTCGGCTCGCTAAAAACGGTACCCCGGTTATTAGGCGGTCAAACGACTATTACGCCAACGAGTAACTCGTTTGATGTACGTTATTCGTTGATTATTATAGGATCTAGGGCGCTAATGGGGCGTAGAGCCAAATACACTCGAAACGATGGCCCATTATCGCGGAATCGGCGCGGCTCGCGGTGGTCGGGTGCTCGGACGATCGCTAGCGCGCACGGCTCTAGGGCCTAATTGACCGACAAAAGAAAACCGCTAGAAGACGCGCGGGACGAAACGCAAGTCACGAGTTTCGTGTGAGTCTCGTAACGTAATGTCGACCCCGCTTGGGCACACCGCGCTGTTTGTGCCCCCTATCTCGTTATTGAGACAGCGAACCTTGGTAATGCTATTACATGTATTGGTAATCGAAGCGTTTTGACGCGTCGCCTGAAAATCGGTATAATCGTTAGACCTCTACTCGATTCGCAAAAGAGCTTGGCACCGATTCAAAGTGGATTCAAAGTCGGCAAATCGGCGCTGTACACTCACCATATAGATCAGCGTACGTAGCAACTTCCACACCCCTGGCATCCTGGAGGTCCCAGCCTCTCGCGACGAAACACCGTCCTGCCCTGCAAAGACAAACGCACTGCCTCGCATTAGTCCGCATTAATTTCACCGTTGTGCGCGCGCGATGTTACACTTGAAACCGGATCTATTTTAATTTATCCGACCACCATGGTCTAGCGAGCAAATTAACCGGGCACCGTCTGGCAGGCTGCGCTTCGAATCCCAAGGAGGTCTCGAGCACAAAATTGATTTGCCGGGAGAAATCATGATTATGGACTTTGAAATATATCAACGCTCGTGAAAATTAGGATAACGCGGCATAGTGCGAAATTACAAGGAAACGGCAATAAACTCTTGCGAAAAATTGGAGCGAACGATCAAATGGCGTTGTTATCTGTGTGCGATACCTACGTGTGAATGCCGAGCGTGACAATATATCTTGTATAGATATCTATTCAAATAGTAAGCGCTAAATCACTTTTCTTTGCTTTGCCTCGCTTTGGTTTCCCATACGCGGCGAATTTTACCTTTTGTTATCGCTTTAAATCAATTTCGAGATTACCGCGACGATATATAGGCCACAACCGGTGAAAGTCGATATTAACGGTATATATTCGTCGAGACAACTTAATTCTAACGTATGGCTCGCGCGTAATTGACCTGACGATGACGAGAAATTCAATAAATGTCTCTAGTATTCTGTCGCGCAATGTCCTTCACTTGCGTCCATTTGCACGTAGCATGATATACTAATAATTAGCGACACGTGCACTTTTCTTCTCATTAATATTTACAACCTGTAATTTGGAATGCGACTGTAATAACTGTGACGACACTATTACGCTAACGAGACGTTAACACCGACGTCATTTCTGCCGTTTAGAAATTTATCTAAGCGTCTTCGATCTTTATTTCATGTACATATATATGTCATATTTGTTTTCTTTTGAAACACGGATACCTAGATTTTAGAAAAAAATTTTCTAGAAAGCAATTTCACTTTAGCGTCAACGTAAGAGGAACAAAAATTCTTGGATGAAATCCTTTGAGGTAATCCGCTTAATTGGACTTTTTCACGGTGGATTTTTACGGTTATCGGAATAATGCTGTTATCGAGGGATACAACCATTATAACGGTACGTCGGCACAAAAGACACATCGCAGTCTATGTAATTGACCCATAGATAACAGATGCGACGTGGGATCGTAACGCGTTTCGCTATCGAGAATATCGCTGTGTAATCGCGGTCGCGATTGTAATGGACACAGAGATAACCGTAGTTATGAATGGGAAATATCAATGTCACGCACAGAGTGACAGTAGCGTAGCAATCTCTCGCTTTACACACCATTCACGTGTGTTTACACAGTTGTTGATTGGAACCCAATGATGTCCAAATTATTCTTACATAATAAGAATGTTGCTCCGGAATTATGTATCGTAGAAAAATTTTGAAACAATCATCCTTGTAACTGGTTTGCAATTATACTTTTTCTTTTGTATATGAAACGAAAAGACATAAGAAAAAGCATACAGACGGATCATCGCCACGATTAAGTGAGAAATCACTAATGAATCTATAAGAGTAGTATTGCTTCGATTTCTCTAACAATACGACAAAACTGTGAGCAGTTTAACCAGTATTATGCAAAGAAATCCCTTAACGATTTTACGATACAATTAATATTAATTTGTCACTAAAGCAATCGATCTTTTATTATCTTATCTATATCCGCAATGAACTGTATTTGCATTATTATACGTATGCTAAACAGTTTTTTATAAGGATTATAAGTTACATTAGGCTGGTGTTTTAATCTCATTTTAAAAGGATTTATCTCGGCATTCCATAATGAATCTCAAGATTACAGCGAGAGCATGAGCGACGTACGATGATCGTCGCGACAGGACAGGGATAGCATGAGTAAATTCCGATTTCAAGGCTGTTCGCGACTCGTTAAGTCTGCCGATCGTTTTTGCCGGATTAAACGCATCGCTGCACCAATACTTCCAATATTGACAGCGATCGCTTTAAGCCCGCATCAGACGGATTGATATTGAAATTAGACTGAAATTTGACTAATCGGAGTAAAGTTTACCAACCTCAAGTTTAGTGACTTTTACACCGATTGGTGAAATTTCAATCTAATCTCAATCTCAATCCGTAGTCTAATATGGGCTTTAGACTGGCCGATTATTGGACGAACGGTGTGTCGAATGTTCTGCCCTTGCAAATAACATCTCGTACTTATGTGTGACCACCCAAGTAATCAAGTTTTTGACGACCGTAATGAATGGTAAGATGTTCCGGCCGAATGAATTAGTGGATCGTCAGTGAATCTTAATTCTTTCTTTTAGTCATTCCATTGAAAGCGGACAAATATGTTTTCGATTGGCATAGCTATCATTTTGCCGTGCTTGATTCTGAGACAGGAGAAATTATTTTATACACATGGAACAGCAGCAAAAAGTCTAGTTGCTCTTCCCCATGTGTATGTACACTTGTGGAAATTTTTAATGAAATAAAAAATAAAATAAACAAGTTACTGAGATGAAAAATGAATGGTTCCAAACAATGACTTTGTGGTATAGAGAAAGATTAACATTTTTAAGAAATTTCTGTCTGAACCTATCCCAAGAGAAATCCCGTTGGCGCTGTTGCTTGAAAGAGGACGTTCGCTCCGAGTCTCATAATTCAAAACGAGGGTGCAGTGTCACGGTGTCAATTGTAATCCCACTGGCTGTGGGAGATGAATTAAAAGAAGGAAGCAGAGACAGCCGGTCGTTAAGACCGCGATGAAGGCATGTATTACCACTTTAATTAAAATCAAGTTAACTGCAGTATGTTGCTCGTTTAAGTGGCACAACATGGATTATGGACAATGTTTAAGCGCCGATAATATTCGCAAATATCCGATCGTGACGCTCGGGTTGTTGCGATTGTTGCGAATATGTAATTACTGCGGTTGACCAGCGCCCATACAAATTAATGTCTACACGTTTCGATCTTGATTTATGTTCTAGCGAATATCAAACAATTAGCACCGACTGTTTAATGACTCGTAGCTTCCGATTGTTGTACCGGAACGATCCTCGACTGGGTCGTTTGACGACACGCATCGAGAAACCAAATGGACAGAGTGTACGCAACACATTTATCGTTAAAAGGTGTTAACAATTAAGAACGTCGCGAAATTAATTATCCTTTCAAAATGCAAAACGATATAAGAGTGAACTTTGTAATGAATACTTAATTTTAAATTCGATTTAGGAGAAATTTATATTGAAACTTATGAGATTTGGCGGCTATACACTTGATACGATGCCGATTGAGATTCGTATACGATTAGGAGACTATTTTTCGTTTCGCAATGTTAATTACATACAACTTGAGTGTTATACATATTAAAAGACAAACTTTAACGGATCGGATTTTATCGTTCGTAATTTAAAAAGATTGTACATTTTACTAGAGAAATGTATTATTTGATGAACACTTCTGATTTGTGGGGCAATAAACTTTGACTAGAAAATGCAATAAAAGCTTTCGTGATATGACTAAAATGGAATTTTTACAGGCTCTCAAGACTTGCGTGATTTTATTAAACAGCACTCGTATACCTGCTTTTACATTCTTGGTCGTAATAATTTCCAAACGGGTTGTCATATGTGCCAACCATTGCGATTTGTGTTACCATTTTTACTTGATAATATTTTCATTTTACAGTTACATCGGACATGCCCTCTTTAACAGTAACGAGTAAATACGAATAAAAAACAAATAAAAAGAATAAGCGCTCGCGATGTTGCAGAAAAAGTTACGCGGCCGACACGTTAATAGGAAGAGCAGGCCAAAACGGGTGGTCCCGATGATGGAAGGGTTAATCGAAGTAAGGAGCAAGTTTCGTGATACACGAGTACCATGAATACTCGGTATGTTTTTGATTTGTGCCCGCCTCAAGCATGTCGGTGGAAAGCATTAATTAGCTGTGTATAACCGACTCGTACAAGTACACGGATTTCATCGCCTCGGTATCATTTTCTCGCACTTAATCCTGCTGTTTACGTATGCGCTCACTTAATTAGCGAGTACTGAATGTGTAGTAGGTCAAGTAATTGTAACAAATCAATCTCCAATTTACACTATGAGACATCTGTGTGAAAGGGAAATTTTTCGCAAAATAACCTTTTTCTATTTCTGAAATTCAAACGATAAACACCTGTCGATTCGTCTGTTAGTAGAGATGACTGGAAGTAGATATTTATTCGCACACAATACATTCTTGGAATGTTTCGACCGGGCCGGCTGGATTACACGCGTCTTCGTAACGGTGTTTCCCTCTCGGGCCGGTGTGCGATAGATCCCACGCTAATAATTCCCTCTCGGCACCGTTTCAAGATGCTTTAATGTGACAACGTTGTCTCACCGTTTTTCCTTCAACGTCGACCATTGTCGGTTACACATGTGCAACAGCATGCACTAATACGGCAAATTATATTTACGATTGCGCGCGTTTTGGTATCACGGCTAAACGTTAGCTATTCATTTTTCATCTCCGCATGTATTTGTCACAAGCTGGTACAAGAAATAAAAAAATCATTCTTGTTACTAGGAATATTTATAGTATATTGTTAATTTGCTAACGCGCATAGCTAACGCGCGTCTAAAAGTTGTCTTGAAATACATCGTTTCCGATGCACCAATTCTTGGCGGTATCTCAGGTGCATTAACTTAAGACGCATCAACACTGCGTCAGCCCTCTCGTTTCAGCGGCAGTACCTTTTTCTTTCTTGGCGCGAACACGCATACGACGATTTGTCTTTGCGCGTACGTGCATCGCAATATCAAATCGGCCATCGCGTCGTTTATGGTATTCGAGCGACGACAGGACTCTCGTCGACCGTTTTAGAATTCCAGTCGAACCCCTCGGCGTGCGGCGGTCGTGATTCCATCCTACGGACGGACGACATACGCAATTTATTTAGAATTATCCTCGATCCGCGTGAACGCGAGTTGTGTCATGTGGTACCATCGAATCTTACAAGTTCGTACGTAACATTCTTCGATACACCAGGTTGAAAAC